>NW_017617990.1:1883893-2113251 GCF_001879475.1 Ipomoea nil | reverse complement strand
TAGAGCATGGCTGGATTTATTCGGCACTCCCCATCCCCCCTCTACTGAAATAAGGAATATATTTTCCTTCCATCAATCTATATTATATGTTGTATATGAGTTACTTGCTTTCTAACGTTTTTAATAAAAGCAATGGACACTGCTCAACGAAGGACAACACGCTCACAAACAAAGGCAGTCTTGAGCTCTCAAGCTGCAGAACCATCACAACCCTCACAGACGGCGGCTGAACACAACACTGCAGTCACCCCTACAACAAAAAGCAAGAGAAAACGAACAACACGGGCTGTACTTGACTCACAGGCTGCTCAACCATCCAGCAGCACTCTGATGACCTGCTCGAGCAAGAAGTTATTAGAGAAAAGAGGTCAAAGCAAATAAATGACAGACATAGGGCAACACAGACATTGGAGGTGATTGTGCAGAGGGGAGTTCTACTCCTACTTCAGCACACGGATGGGACCAAAGACCATGTTTAGGCTTGTACAACAACTACTGCCAGAACAAAAACAAGCTGTCCGTGATATTGGATTTGGAGCCCTGTTGGACCTTCAATTGTGCGCAAATGAGTCACAATTAGTTCAGTATTTGATAGCCAACTTTGAGGTTTTCCAAACACATTTCAAGCTGGAGAACGACAAGCTCACAGTTGATGAAGAGGACGTTGAGTACACTCTTGGCATTCCAAGAGGAGAAAAGAAGGTTGTTGAGGCCCCAAAAATATGATGAACAGGGGACACCAGAATACAGGGCTCTCTTGAAAAGCTGGAGGGAACGGTGGAATATTAAGCTTGGTTCCCCAGTCACTACCCAGATGGGAGATGTCATAGTTCAGAGGGGAGATTCTGGAGATGACTTTAAGAGAGACTTCATGGTCTTGACTGTTTCGTGCATGATGAGGGGATTTCAGAACCGCTACTGCAACAACAGAATCCTCAACTCCTTGATTAATGTTGATGAGATAAAGGAGTACAACTGGTGTGGCTACACCTACAACTCTCTGATCAAGTCCATCGAGCAGTACAGGAAGAAAAGTAATAGCTTCTTTACTGGACCAATGACATTCATATTGGTAAGCTCTAGCTCCACTTATGAATCTTATGATATTCAGATTGTAGATTATATGTGTTAGATTATGAATTTTCCTCTATGTGATTATGAATTTTTCTCTATGTGATTATGAACTTTCCTCTATGTCTCAGATTATGAATCTTCCTTTATCTGATTATGAATTTTCCTTTATGTGATTATGAGTTTTCCTATATGTGATTATGAATTTAGAGTATGTGCTTATGTATTTTATGCTATTCAGATTTTATGAGAATTATGTGTCAGATTATGAATTTTCCTTTGCCAGTTTATGAACTTTCATTTACCAGTTTATGAACTTTCCTTTACCAGTTTATGAATTTTCCTCTATGTGATTATGAATTTTCCTCTATGTCTCAGATTATGAATCTTCCTTTATCCGATTATGAATCTTCCTTTATGTGATTATGAATGTTCCTTTATGTAATTATGAATTTTCCTTGTTATCATTATGAATGTTCTTATAGTATTATGCAATAATGAATCTCATAATAGAAAGTTCATAATTGCATAACATAAAATCCATAATATGATAGTTGAATATAATGTTCGTATGGATTATGAATTTTCTATTATGATATTATGAATTTTCTGTAGTGTAATTATGAATTCTGTGATTATAACTTTTTTATTTTACCTTTTTGTTCAACATTGTAGCTATTCTACTTTGATCGGGTCCAATTCAAAGGAATGAGCATTCAAAGAACATATCCAAGCATTACTGCATGGACAAGTAAACTTGCACGGCAAAGGGTTTCCGCTGAGAAAAGGTCGGGCGGATATGGTAAAGGGAAAGTTATCCCTCGTATTGCAAAGCCTACTGCTGATTGTATCGCTTCTACTTCCGCCCAACCAGTCCCAACCATCTCTGTGCCGCCGTCTAGTGTTGATAGGGTCACGCGGGTTCTACAACGCCTTGCTGCTGATGTCTTGGAATTCGGTGAGGCTATGGCTGAAGTTGGCAGACAAAACGCACCGGTGGATGTTATGAAGGCCGCATTTTCTGGAATTTCCACCATGATTGGCGTTGCAAGCACAATAGAAAGACCACCAACTCCAACCTCCTCTCAACTAGACGACATCTTCTTTGGCCAAGAGTCTTTCACAAAGGTTGTTGATGCCTTGGTTGAAGCCTTCCATAAGACCAATCGGCAAATGGAGATTGACCCTCCCTCATTTGATTTAGGGATCTCTTATACCCCGGCACCATTGGTTGATGAACCACGTGAGCAAAGTGCAATGGATGAAGATGAATTGGATGCCCTTGTTGAGAACATTGTGAAAGACACTCCCGGTGCTGCTGATGCTGCTACACTCTCCACTACTCCTACCGCTATCCCTGCTACAACCCCTGCTGATACGCTTGGTGCTACGGCTGTTTCTTCCCCTGCTGCTTTCCCTGCTCCTACGCATGTTCCTACCACTGCTGCTACCCCTACTGCTTCATCTTCTGAAGCATATGCTGCTACCCCTGCTACATCAAGTTCTGAAAGACGAGAAATAACTCCATTGATCAAGGTTCCATTCGCCAGAGATGTCCCTGATGCTGCTAATACTTCTACGCCTGCTGCTACACTACCTGCTACCCTCGACGATATTGATAGGTAAACTAATTAGAATATGAAATTGTGTTATGAACTTTCTGATATTATATTATGACTTTTCTTCTGAAATATTATTAATTTTCACATATGAGATTATGAGTTTTCTATTATGAGTATTAAATTACATTTTTGATATTATGAACTTTCTGATATGCAGTTATGTATTTTCTGTTCTGTATTTATGAATTTTATGTACTGCAGTTATGAACTTTCTAACCTGAAATTGTGCAACTATGATGATATTAACTATCTTCGTGTGTTTACAGTGCATTTCTGGACAGTGAATCTGATGTCGAGGATGTCACCAGGCGAAAGAGACCAGTCCGGAAATACAAAAACATCCCGTTAAACTTGAGATCACCTTTTTGGACAAAGAATGTGCCATTTGTCCATAATGCCAGTGTGACCGAGAGGGCCGTATCAAACTACGCCTTCATGGATGTTTCTACAGATCATCCAGTGGAGTATGTTTGACTCTAACCATTTAGAAAACTTTTTATTTTCATTTATATTTCACATTTACAACCATATATTAATTTATTTACCTATTTATCAAAATTTTTTGTTCATGTAGTGAAACTCTGTTTATCTTTGATGATTTCTCAATGACAAGAGGAGATTTCCACACCCTCCGAAGCGGTGAAATTTTTAACACATTCATAGATGTATGGGCGTTGAGGCTTACACTCCTCAACACAAAACGGGCGTTGGGGAAGCCAAAGTGCATCTATTTTAGCACGTTGGTACATGTAAGTTAATAACAACAATTTTTACTCTGCTCACTTCTGAATCTCCTGTTAAACCATTCTGTATTTTATGTCATGTAAATATGTATTTTATATTTGTGATTATGAATTTTCTATTGTGAGTTTATAAAGATACATTTTTGATATTATGAACTTTCTGATGTGAGATTATGTATTTTCTGTGTGAAATTATGAATTTTCCCATATGGCATTATGAATTTTCTATTTGTGAGTTATGAAATTACAACTTTGATATTATGAATTTTCAGTTCTGTGGTTATGTATTTTCTTTGTAATATTATGGATTTTAAGTATTTTCTGTGTGTGATTATGAATTTTCTCATATCATATTATGAATTTTCTATTGTGAGTTTATGAAGTTACATTTTTGATATTATGAACTTTCTAATGTGAGATTATGAATTTTCCCATATGGCATTATGAATTTTCTATTGTGAGTTATGAAATTACAACTTTGATATTATGAATTTTCTGTTTTGTTGTTATGTATTTTCTTTGTAATATTATGGATTTTATGTTATGATATCATGAATTACGTATGACTGCCATTACATATTGCACAACTTATCATTGATACGTATTTTTTTCCCCTTAGCTTCAACTCGACCCATCTGAACAGTGGATGAAGAATCTTCCGCTTCAAAAGCGGAAGGATAATTTCAATGAGCGATTACAGTATGAGATTTCAAAATTTGAAAATCTTGATGTCAATGATGCTGATTTGGTAATTTATAATTACCCACCTTCAACATTTATTCATTAATTACATATTTCTTCTCTATTCTAACTACTTCTTTTGATGTTAGCTATTTTTCCCCGTGCTTCGACACGAACACTAATTTGTTCTCTGCATCAACACCATCTCAAAAAGTGTTGAAATCATTGACAACAAGATGTTGCCGAAGGGTGTTACTGAAGCTGACAAGTATGAAGATTGCCCAAATCTACTGGTAACTTAACCTTAAACTTGACCTTTCAAACGTTTGTTATACATTTCATGTGAATCATAATCACACTAGTTTCATTTTTGTCCAGATGAATGCTTTGAAAGAGTACTTGACTGCAGAAAAATCCCCCCTACTCCGTAAGATACAAAACCTTCCTGTATCATACTTGGCCATTCCTTGGAAGGAGCTTGACAATGTCATTGATTGTGGCATATATGTCATGCGACACATGGAGTCCTACAAGGGGAATGTTCAAGATTGGGACAGTGGATTCAAGATAGGCACCCATGTAAACGTAAGAGTATAAGATATATTAATTTCAACTTAGATTTGCTTTTTTTTTTTTTTTTTTTTTTTTTTTTTTTTAACATCTTTTTATTTTTTTTTTTTGAAGGCTGACTTCATTTGGGAGCTTAGAGCTAAATACGCATCAAACATTATCACATGGGGTAGGAACACTGAAAGATTGCGAGTTACGAAGGCAGCCAAGGATCTCTCAAAGAAGAAGTGAAACTATACCGCTTTTTGGTGTTTGAATATGTTGTGAACATGAAGCAAATCTTGACTGTTGATATTTTGTAATGTGCACAGATATTTTGCACCTATGAATACACAATCTATTGCTCTTAGTTCAGATTACATGTGGATCATGTAGAGTTTATGAATTTTCAACTACCATATTATGAATTTTCTATTATGCAATTATGAACTTTCTTTTATGAGATTATGAATGTATACGTGTTAGCTATAACTGAAATTCATTGTTACATAGATTAAAATAACATTCATAATGACAACAAGGAAAATTCATAATCACATAAAGTAACATCCATAATCAAATAACGGAAAATTCATAATCTGACACATAATTCTCATAAAATCTGAATAGCATAAAATACATAAGCACGTACTCTAAATTCATAATCACATATGGGAAAATTCATAATCACATAAAGGAAAATTCATAATCAGATAAAGGAAGATTCATAATCTGAGACATAGAGGAAACTTCATAATCACATAGAGGAAAATTCATAAACTGGTAAAGGAAAGTTCATAAACTGGTAAATGAAAGTTCATAAACTGGCAAAGGAAAATTCATAATCTGACACATAATTCTCATAAAATCTGAATAGCATAAAATACATAAGCACATACTCTAAATTCATAATCACATATAGGAAAATTCATAATCACATAAAGGAAGATTCATAATCAGATAAAGGAAGATTCATAATCTGAGACATAGAGGAAAATTTATAATCACATAGAGGAAAATTCATAAACTGGTAAAGGAAAGTTCATAAACTGGTAAATGAAAGTTCATAAACTGGCAAAGGAAAATTCATAATCTGACACATAATTCTCAACCTATATCTAAAAATCATAAAATTCATAAGTACATACTGTTAACATGATCTCAGTCTATAGCTACATCGTGGTCTACATTCTTATTAAAATGAACAAATTGTGAACCCCCGGTGCTTGGATGTACAAGATATCCATCACGAGCAATCTCTGAAATATTTTCCAAGACCAATGATTGGACAGAGCCCTTTGTAATTGAAGCAAGCTTGTTTGCAGCGCTCTTTCTTCCCCTTGCTGCATTGTACTTCTTCTCAATAACACTACTACTCCTTTTATTTCTCACACCTTTACCCCTCCGGCTTGAGGGGTCTTGGACAATACCACTTGACGAAGACACAGCACCCTCCTCAGTGTTCACATCCCCAATCTCAGCTTCAATGTTTTTCCTTGCATTCTCAACGGCTTCATCACATAATTGTCTAGCAACACTGTTATCTTGGCTAGAAACAATAAGCCTTTGAAATTTCCTACTAATCTCAACAGCCCAAATTGAAGAAGGGACACCACCATTATAAAACACAGATGCAATGTCCACGTTTGTACGCTCAACAGCCTTTTTAGTCCATCTTTTTAGAATGTATTTATCGGGAATACTGGAAACACAGTGCACATGAAGTATACGTAAGCAGTGGCAGCAAAGTATTCCCAATTCTGAAAACAGCTTGCAACTACAACATATATCCAAATTGATTGCCTTAAAGGTTACTTCATGCCTTATGATATCTATGTCTGGTCGCCACACGTGATACTTGCACTTACAACCATCGTTCAACACCATTTCTTGATAACAAGAGCTACCTTTCATAAATTGTTCCTCGAACAAAAAATATATCTCAATTGTATAAACCTCTCTAGCATGTGAAAGGAGTTTCACATGATCCAACATCATGGCGGGTACTCCTTGAGAACACCGGAAATCCTCGCCATTTTCCTTACTTCTCCATTCAGATATAACACTCACAAATGATGAATAAAAATCACATAAACCAGCAGTCTTGGACAGCCTCCTAGAAATTGCATGATTTGTGCTTTCACTCCTTTGCGAAGATAAAATACCCCCGGAGAAATAATCCTTGTTGAACGCTGGACACCACTTCTCCCTACAGTCATAAAGCTTCTCTAGCCATGTATTCTTATGACAATTATATTTTGTAACCATCCTGAAAAGGTTAAAACACATGTTTATTACACATATTCTGAAAATTCATAATCTCATATTACAAAGTTCATAATCATGTAACAGAAAATACATAATGACATAACAGAAAATACATAATTGAATACTGTGAATTCATAATCTCATATTACAAAGTTCATAAATCATATAACAGAAAATACATAATGACATAACAGAAAATACATAATGACATAACAGGAAATCCAGAATTGTATAACTGTGAATTCATAATCTCATATTAGAAAATTCATAAATCATATAACAGAAAATACATAATGACATAACAGAAAATCCATAATGACATGACAGAAAATTCAGAATTATATAATGTAAATTCATAATAACATACCTTGTCCAGTAAACCTCAAATTCAGCTTCAGTCTCGGTGTATTTCAACACACAATTAAACATATCCAGAAAATCCTTATGATTCCTCAATGCCTTAATATGCTTCTTCGAATTCTCACCAATATGCCATATGCAAAGACGGTGGCGTGATGTAGGAAACACCATGGAAATGCCAGCAGCCATAGCTGAACATTGATCCGTCATGATAGTCTGTGGACACTTGCCATCCATGGATCTTAAAAACGCTCTAAACAACCACGCAAATGACTCTATCCTCTCATTCATCAAAAAACCACAACCAAACATTACATTCATGCAATGATGGTTCATCCCTACAAAAGGACCACAAATCATATCATATTTGTTAGTGCGGTATGTTGTATCATGCACTAACAGATCACCAAACACCTCATAATCCCTTCTCATTTGACCATCCCTCCAAAAAAAACTACACAATCTTCCATCCAAATCAACTTCGAAATCAAAAAAGAAATCAGCCTCATTAGATTGCCTCCTCCTGAATATCTCAACCAAAGAATTTGAATCCGATCCATCCAAACACTTCAAACTCACAGAAGCCATTGAATTGTAAGCATCGCGGTTGGTAAAGCCAACCAATGGAGAGCCCCCTGACTGATGTTTCAAAAACCTCATACCATCCGCCAATGCAACACCACTACTCTTCATGTCTTTTAAATATTCAAGCTGATTGTTTCCCACTCTTCTATGCGACCGAAGCAGATGACTCTTGCCAAATGAACATAACTCGTGATTGTGCTCTTTCAAGTGTTTTGTAACTGTCCACATCCCATCACCCCCCACATCAAACTGAACAAATGCACCACATCCAGTCCTCATATCAATCTTTGAATAAAGCTTAACACCACTGTTTGGTTTCTGCTTATACCCAGCCTTAGCACAGAAGAACCTCTTCATCTGAATTGACTTAGTAGATGCCTTATAACGTTGTTGGCCTTTCCTCACACTAAAACCAACTCTGTATGCATATCCATTATATAACTCAAAAGCTTCGTCAACATTTCTTACTACAACACCCACCAAGTCTTCATCAACTGCAATTGCAACAAAAATATAACCACACCTATACCAACTACTAAACTATGAATGTGGATTTCACCTATAATGAATGTAATATGCTACACTATAGAATTCATAATCTCATGTGAGAACATTCATAATCACAAAGAATAAAATTCATAACATCATATAAGAAAGTTCATAACAAAAACCGGATATCAATAACATTTGTGACATTATGAGCATTCAAAGTTGCATAGATACTCATGGCATTAAATGCATAACCTCATAACATAAAATTCATAACCTCATATGGAAAATTCATAATAACATAACGGAAAATTCATAACCTCAAACTGTAAATTCATAACGTGAACAGATTATTAATACCAATCACAACATTCAATTTGCATATAATCACCATGAATCAGTACCTACACCTACAAGAAACAACATTCATGATACACCAACTAATAAAAAGAACCTGGACTTGAAGACGAGCCATCAATGTCAATGTTTAACTCTGCTTGATCATTGCTTATTGAATCACCAACACAATCTTCATTCACTGAGTATATGCAAGCAGTGTAACACACCAGTTAATATGTTATGGACATATTACTATTACATTATGAATATTCATATCACATGCATGAACAGAGTATCAAAATTCATAACTCTGTAACAGAAAATACATAATTGCATTTTGTAAAATTCATAACAGAAACATGGAACTAATACACATTTACGGCCATTATGAACATTCAAACTGCATAGATACTGAACAAATATCAATAAAAATAACTAAATCTTCAACAATCCATGATCTCATAAATCAAACGAAATCAAACGCATAAAATCAAACGCAACCTGGAATCGCAGAAATCATATCGGTTGAATCTTCTCCTCGAACCATCGTCTCCTCCATCACGAATAGGAAAGAATCGCGAATGTCGGATCACAATTGCCTTCAGCGATTTGCGAATAGGAAATAATCAAACGCAAAGAGTTGTCTGATCATAACTGCCTTCCTAACGCCGTTAATAGAACAGTGTTTTTTTTTTTTTTTTTTTTTTTTTTTAAACGACGTCGTTTGGAAGCGTGTTCACCAAGCATGGTGAGCACGTTTCCACGGCATAATTTGCGTAAATTTACTCCCTGATGTGGATACTCCCTAAATTTTACTCCCCGATGTGGGGAGCACTGATTGGCTACTTTTGTCATGTGGGTCCCTGTCTACTTCAAGATTTTGTGTGTGGGAGTAAAAAATGGAATTACATGTAGTATTTTCCTTTTAGATCAAAGTTCAAAAATCAATTAGTGACATGTACTAGCAGGTCACTAAGGTTCCGGCAATGTTTCAATCCTCCAACTAACCCGAGGAAGGTGATCCTGGCCAGCTGGCCTAGTTCTAGCCACCCTTCTCAACAGTCAAAGGGGGTCGGGATTCTGCACTTCAACAACTCCTTTGGGCAAGCTGTTACTTGTATTTAAGCATTCGTCGGTCAAATTTCAACAACTCCTTTGCCGGCAGCTCCTGTGCCACCAAAGTGTGCAGTGAATTCAAGGAACATGTTAGAGGATGATGACCCGAAAGCCGTCATCGTGCCCACCTACAAGATGATTTCGACGAGGAAAACAGAGCACCGTGGTGAATGGTGATGTTATGATTGTGGGTGGTACAAGTTGTAAATGCCATGATGAGAAAGAAAATGGAAATATATTGACTATAACAACAATAGAATTTTGAATTTGGATGATAAATTTTATCATTATATAAAGAATTAACCTTAAAATTCTTAAGATATGTTAAGCATTCCTATTCGTAAGATTATGTTATCACCTACAACCAAGTACTCCGTATAATGTTTTAAGTTGATGAGTTGTTTTCTAGGGAAAGAATGCTCCTTTTGTCGGAAACTACTCTTTCCACTACTTTCCCCATAGATGATTGCATGCTCTTTTTACAACTTTTACTCATAGAACTTTTTTCAACTGTCCGCTGCAATATCCTTACTGGAATGCCACCCAAATCGAAATCTTCTTTCAAAGACCTCGTTAGAAACCTGAGATCGGGATCAGACAGCCGGTTTTTTCCGCTTACAAACGCGACAAACGTTGGCGGTCTTGCTTTAACTTGAGTGAAGTACTTAATCTTGGGTTGAGCGGCGTGATCTTTCCATGAATGTCTGCTCATCACCTACCATGGCGTGGGAACACGATAAGCATAGAGTAGTACCTCGGGGGAATAGGGTATAAATAAATGCACAAAGGGCGATTCTCAAACCTTGAGTAGCCAGCGGTTGAGACGAGCAGTCGGCAATCTTAAACACCATTTTCTGTATGTTTCAACAACCTGACGCATCACATCTGTTTGCCCTTCTCCTTCAAGTGCCGAAACAAACACAACAGGTATTCCTGTGATCTGCAAATGAATTTGAATGGACCTCGGATCAAATCCGTGTGTTGCACTAACAGACGAAAATAAATAAAGCCTGAATGCTCAAAAAACTCTCTTGTTAACCAGCTTGGTTGGCATGAGTGGCCGTGCACTCTCATCCCTTAAGAGAGGTCGGTATTTAGAACCCCCCCTCATATGGAAAAACCAATCTGGCCAACACTTTGCCCCTTAATTGGGCCGCGGCGGTGCGAATGGGGAATAGTCTGAGTATGGTACGGGCTTAAAGGTGCCTCCTACAGTTAGAGCCTGCTCAGGACACCTCATGGCTTGACCAAAAAAAAAAAAAAAACTCTCTTGTTCCCATCACAAAAGTAAAACTGCTGCATGCTGACAAACCTGGGGTATTACTGTCTGAATTTCTTCAGGAACAGCTTTGACAACATTCTGGTAGAGTTTCAAGTTTTGTTTCCCTCTAAGAAGATCCATCTTGTTCACAACTACAACCAGACCCCGCCCTTCGTCCACAGCTCTCCTTGCAATGACTACTTCAACATGCTTCATGCTCCGCCTATCTCTGGCAATCTAGTCACCATAGAATGATTAAGCTAGTTAGCAGAAAGCAATCTCATATAAATAATGAACAAAAGGTTTGTTTCTGAAAACAAATATGCTTGTAATAATCAGGCATTATATACTTCAGGAAATCACTCGAGGAGATATTTATCAGTATAAATGATTTTCATTAAATTAACAAATAGGACAAACAATTCTTTTAAAAATCATTACGGTACGTTGCTTCTGAACATGTCATAAAAAGTTGGATTTGGACCAACATGTGGAGGAAGATATTGCAACCATATCTCTATTGTCATAGTTTTTTTTTTCTTTTTCTTTTCTACTTCTTGTTATTAAATTTAAGGCTTACATACACAACAATACAAAATAATGATTCACATACCTCCTCTGCATCGAGGACCAATGCAACTACATGAGCCCGCATTAGGTGTTTCCTTGACTGCACTACACTCAAAGATGCAGGTCCCTTTTCCTGCTTCGTCCTTTCCAACCAACCTGCGGTGTCAACCTGAAAATGAAATAGAACTACACATTACTCAACACATAATTATGAAATAGAATTTGAAAACGCAAAACTTCACACAGATGAAAAAAATATTTGATTCAGAGATAAAGCATAATAACTGAAAGAAAAGAAGGCAAGGCTATTTAATTGCGGAGTACAATTATTTATCAAATCTTTTGCTCATCTACTTCAAATGTGTATAGTGTCTTTGTATGTACAATATCGACTAAGGGATATTAAAGATAAAGACTGAAGGGCATAATGATGTTTTTTGTGTGTGTGCAAAAGGGCAGCATATCCAAGAAATAGTTTATTGGCATAATTGTTCAACCTTGTAGTTGAAGGGATATTATGAAAGAGAATGGTCCTTGTAAAGAGAGACAGAAGACAACTAAATCGTACCAAATAAATAGTTCTCCCTTCATAATGAAATTGTGTCCGGATTGAATCTCTAGTCAAACCGGCTTCTGGCCCAACCAAAACACGGTCTTCTTGTAATATTGCATTCAACAACGTGGACTTTCCAACATTTGGCCGCCCTACAATTGCCAACTGTAATGGCAACTTGGCTTCCATGTCATCGGAGGATTCTTTCTCCTGATTATCTTCATCTTCATAATCTATGTTTTGTAAAATGTCAAGATCATTCATCAGTAAAATATATTATAATTACTCCAAAATTTGGGCATTTAAAATAAAACTTTATTAGCTAGTGCAGTCTCTGTAGCTATGAACATGTCAATTTCAACACACAACTTCATTGAAAACTGCTCTTGTAATCAATCATAGATTAATTAAAAAGAGGGGAAGGTTCAAAGGTGTGAAAAAAACATAATTCATAAATTTGCAACACATAAATGAAAAGGGGAGGAAATGACACCAAATGCAATACCAATAAGCAAAGCGGAGATACCAATGAAATCCTTTAGATGCTCCAACATGTAGTAGCTCAAAAAAAATTTGAATTAAAAAATTAAAACTGATGTATTGTAAGGAAAGAAAGCATCAAATATCGTAAAGGCTTCAAAATCATCATAAACTCTGATGAAGTGCCTTACCATTTAAGTTTTGAAGCACATATTCCTGAAGTAATGGCCGCAGTGTTTCATGAAGTTCAGCCATGCCAAATCCAGTTTCAGCAGATAAAGCAATAGGATCTCCAAATCCTAATCTATATGCCTCACCTGCAGCGGCAGCGAGAGAACCATCACTATCAGAAAGTGCTTCAGCTTTATTCATAACCACAATAATCTTAATCCCAGAAGCATGTTTCCTCAGCCACTTTCCGACATCTATATCCATTGGCTGCAATCCCTCTCTAGTTAAAAGATAGTACAAAAGGATTTTAAATGTATATACTGAAGAAGGAAGAAAAAACAAACAATAAAAAAGAAGCAACGTCCTGCAGTCACATCAAGCAACCTAGTAGTCTAGTACAAGCTCAAAGTGTTTAAGTTTTCACATATATTATTGGTCATATGTAATAAGAGTATAAGACTAGAAAAGTCAGCACATGTTTGCCTAGCTAATGTCTAGTTTTGCAGCAGACTTACATAGAGTACATTTTAGAAATAATGATAAATTACAGTCATCTTATATTTAACATGCACTGTCTTCATCAAATCTAAAACCATCCAGGTCTACCTTCATTTTTTTTTCTCAGTTACTGGAAAGTATCATTTGTTCCAAAATAATGTTTTAGTCAATAAGGACATTATTATACAGAAAAATTAATATGCTAAAATTTGCTGATGAGTCTACCATACCGTGCATCAATTAAGAAGAGTGCAAACTGAGATCTTGCCAGCACATTCCCAGTCATTTCTGCAGTTCTTTGAAGAACTGAACCAGAGGAAGCCTCAGCCTCTAAGCCAGCAGAATCCAACACCCTAAACCGCAAATCACCCAATTTCGCAACCCCATCACGAATATCTCGAGTAACATGGTCAGTAGGCGTGTTGTACACAAGGGCCTCCCTCCTTCGTATCAACCTACAATATCACATACCAACATTTACAAGACAACCATATTAATAAAATGGCATGGTTAATGACTATAGATAAAGAATATCATAGCAATACCAACCGATTAAACAAAGCGGATTTTCCAACATTAGGGCGTCCAATTATAATAACAGTTGGAAGTTTGTCAATAGCAATCTTAGTGAAATCAACAGATTCTTCTGTGGGATATTTAACTTTAGGCTCATCAGCACTACTGTCACCAAAATCTGACTTTTCATCTTTCATTTCTCCAGTCAAAAGAGTGCAGAATCTTCTGACATTCGGAAAAACAACTGGAAGTTCTAGAGAGACCCATTCACAGCATTTTGAACCCAAATTTGTTATTTCAATGTCTCTCTTTGTCAAACGATCAAATGATGATCCTAAACATCATAATCAATTGGGAAACAAAGCATGAATTCAAGCTATTGATTTCTAATTTTCTATAGAAACAAAACATAAACCTCAAAACCATCTCCTGTTCTGGTTATATCATCAAAAGAAGAAAGAAATCCATAACCAACTTCCTATCAAAGAATCAAATGAAAAGCAACAAATTTCATAAAACAAAAAGCAAATTACCATATTTAACTTGAGTGCCAGAGGAGATAAACCTGGAAAATGAACATATATTATCTCCCCCATTACAGTGGCTAGAATCTATATAACTCCAATGGGTGTGCAAGGAAGCTCTACTAGATAAAAGCCTGAAGCAATGATGGTGGCACTTTCGGGCAGAAAAGGCCCTAACCCATGAGTGAGGCATTCCAAGATGAATGCTTTATGACTGATTATTGCTATCTATATCAACCGTCTTTCTTTAGTTCAAACAGATGTGTGTTTTTCTCACCTGAAAATGTAAATTGAAGCTTTGAAAAACTAGTGTGCAAAATGATCAAAAAGCAAACAAAGAATATTCAGAAAACTAGTAAAAACTAAAAAGCATCCTGCGCAATGCAGGAGATGAGTAAAAAAAATATCAGGAATAAAAGAAAAAAAAAAAATGTCACTAGTAGCTGTACGCAATGCTCCCAAGTATCAGAACTAAAAGAGAATAATTCAATAGTAGGTATATGCAATAATATGAAACTAAGGCTAAAATTGAAAGATGAAATTAGAGAGATTACAGAATGGACATGAATTTGTGAAATTTTATTGAGGAAGAAGACATTATACTTTCCAGTATACTGGAAGCTGAGAAAGGAGGCATTATTTGACGTTTCAAATTTAGGGCTAAAAATCAATTAACTACCGTCGCATTGCTTCAGATATCTTCTCCAATCGGCATTTCATGCAAGGGTGGGCATTTGGGTATTCAGTTTGGTTTTGGTTTGTTCAGTTTTGAAAAAATGAAACCATTCCGTTTAACATTGTAGTTCTCAGTTCTGTTTGGTTTGAAAAAGTTCGGTTTCGGATCAGAATTCTGTTCAGTTTATCCAAAAAAAAAATATAAATACAAATCTAAGTTTCATGACTTTCATAACTAGAGAATTTAGTTTATCCAAAAATCATTATACTCAACATGTACTGATTTGTATACAAATCTAAAGTTTCAATATACACTCAAAAACTGTGTTTACAGGAGAAATAAAAAAAAGACTGGACCAATAGAAAAGAATCATGGTGAATTGATGATAACCTCAGACCAAGAGTGAATACAGTTTTGAAGATTAGAAAAACATTATTTTCCTCATATTTTCCACAACGGCTCAAAAACAGCATTTACAAGTACATTCCAGTGTTCGACCTTCTTCCGGAGACCGGAGTTCTGTCCTTGAGGCTGGATTTTCCAGCCTTCAAGGCTTCAACTCCTTCAAGCAATCAATGTTCAAGCTAGAAATCAATATTCAACCTATTCAAGCTAGAAATCAAGGAGAGGAGCTGTAAACTGAGTACCTTCGTGGAGGAGCTGGGCATCAGGCGGCCAGGCGCGGACGGCGGAGGATTCGTCTTCGATTATTAGATTTTCAGATGGAGGAGTGGCGGGCGGCGGAAGGCTAGAAGCACTGAAGCTGATCTCTATTCTTTTTTTTTTTTGGTAGGGAGCTGATCTCTATTCTATAATGCTATTAAAAAACAAAAACAAAAACAAAAATTTTGATGAGGTTCGGTTCAATTTACTAACTAAATTGTTTGCCCAGTAAATTTTAATTTTGGTCATATGATTATAGGGGCTTTGTTAATTTCAGCACCCGATTTTTAAAAGTGTCAATTTAGTACCTTGACTATGCAATTTTTATCAATTTTGGTGACTCCGGTTAAATTGCCGGTCAAATTTCGCCAGAAAAACTTAATCCTTCATTTAGTCTATAATTTGAGGGGCAAAATCGTCTTTTGAATTCTAGTAAAATCGTCTTTTTTTCGGCGAAATTTGGCCGGTAATTTGGCCGGAGTGACCAAAATTGACAAAAATTACATACTCAAGGTACTAAATTGACACTTTTGAAAATCAGGTGCTGAAATTAACAAAGCCCCTATAGTCATATGACCAAAATTGAAATTTTCTCATTGTTTGCTATACTAAAAAAGCTTATTGAACGATACTTTGATATATCACCCACGAGAAAATTTCAACTTTGGTCAAACGATTATAGAGACCTTGTTAATTTTAACACCTAACTTTTAAAAGTATCAATTTAATACCTTGAGTATGTAATTTTACTCAATTTTGATCACTCCGACCAATTTACCGGTCAAATTTGAGCGAAAAAATTAAATCCAACTTTTAAGCACAAATCTGAGGGGCAAAATAGTCTTTTCCTGACCTGCTCCTAATTGACCGGACCGCCTTCTTTGATCCGGTTCACCTACAAAAATAATAATATATAACCACCTAGTTTTGTAGGTGGTCTATTATTTTTGCAATGCTGTAGGTGAACCGGATCAAAGAAGGCGGTCCGGTCAATTAGGAGCAGATCAGGAAAAGACTATTTTACCCCTCAGATTTGTGCCTAAAAGTTGAATTTAATTTTTCCGGTCAAATTTGACCGGTAAATTGGCCGGAGTGACCAAAATTGAGAAAAATTACATACTCAAGGTATGAAATTGATACTTTTGAAAGTTAGGTGCTGAAATTAACAAGGCCCCTATAGTCGTGTGACCAAAATTGAAATTTTCTCTATCACCCACTATTGTAAAAATCGACTTAGCCTATGGACTAGGCAGTTTTTAATTGACCGGTCAATTAGGTACCTTTAGGTGTTTAGTTGGGCGCCTAATTTAGCCTTGTTGGTGAATAACTTGATTGAATTTGCGCTCAATTCGGTCGAATGATTTTTTTTTACCCATGTTTGGTCACTTCTCTTCTATATCCTTCTAGTCATGTACTCTACAAACCAGCTAACATATGCAGTTGACTAGTTTAGAGGATTATAACAATCCAACAACTCTCATCTCTAATGGAAAAAGTAAAAATGATATACTAAGATTATTCGACCGCCTAAGAAACGTATAGGCACCACCTAGGGGCTAGGCCCTCGGACGTTCGCCTATCGCCTTCTGCAACATTGATATTACCAATATGATTTAGTTTTCCAAACTGAATCGTCCACCGCTAGTTTCAGGTACATTTTATTTGCAGTCCACAAAAAATTTGTTAGTGTTGATTGGCAAGAGGATACGAATATATCTCCGAAGGTATCAATTTTCCTAAGCGATGATATGAGAATATTTTATCGTAGATCATGGTCCAAATAGTGCCGTTCCTTTTAATAAAAAAAGCGAAATCGTTTTGTTCAATTAATTATATTTTTAAGACATATTCAGTTCTATTTTATATACACTGTTCATTACAGCACAACTAAAGTATCATTTTTTATTTAACTACAATTTCATTTACATTATACATTCAATATGTGAAACCTGTTATTGAATTCTATTTTATACATACTGTAATTTTATTACAACACCACTATAAATACATCAATTCATTTAAATAATTAATTTTTAAATAGTACAAATTAAATATTAATTTTACATTGATGATTGATATACTTTTATATATATATATATATATATATATACACACACACACACTTCCTCAAGGATTCATAAATTTTTCTTATCTCTTTTCAAAGTCCTCCGAAACTGACTGGTCAAAGACATTGCAAGAGATATTTTTTTTTCACATTACATTCTTTAAATATTCAAATTGTTTTACTATTTATCTACTTATATAGTCATATTTACTATACAAATTAACATGAACCCAAACCCAAACTCAAACATGTTACATTAGCTTCAGCCTTTCATGGTGGCAAAGTATGACATTATTAAAATTGTCACAACAAAACAATCATCAAACTAATCCATTCATGAGCAATATACAAAGAAAAACATGAAATTGGAAAAAAATGAATCAAATATATTCCACCAACATTAGATACATGAATAAACATTTGAATGTGTTGAAAGATTCACAAACTATAAATTTATGTACACAATTGCAAGCAAGTAACATGGTTTCAACTTCTGGCAACCATGTATGCACACTGTGAGATCAAAATCTGGTAACCGAGTTCTGCCAAACCTCGACGAATTGCTGATCCTTCCTAGTAACGAACATTTTGTTTCCCCCGAAGCTCATATGTGTGATCTTGTTGGCAGAGGTATCGTTAGCCCTCCCCATCGAGTTCTTCCTGAAGATCCTGTCTTCGCCTTCCTTGGCAGAACCAATCAAAACCTCTGACCACAGCTCAATGCTGCTTCCTTTACTGCAGAACACTTGGTTTCCATGGCTTTCAATCTTGCATCCGACGCCTTCCTTCTTTTTGTTCAAAGACTTCCTCTCGTCCCCGAGACAAACCCAAGGGTTTTCTGCATCAATATTTCTGAAGTCAGCATAGAACACCTCCCCGGAATGCACACCGACTTTAAACATTGCAGACATGCTGTCTGAAATGGTAACATCTGAGAAGCAATCCACTTTTTCCTTGACTTCCCAAACTGCATTGCCAGACCTCAAGTCCCAAAACTTAATGGTGCCTGAAACACCAGAAGGCCCACTGTGAGAGCCAGCAGACATAAGGAGATTATGGCCAGGAATCCATCTCAGCTTTGTGGCAGGAATGGCAGAATCAAGCTCAGCACCAAAGATTTCATAATGGCCAATCTCAGTGACAGGCCTAAAATCATCTCTAAGATCATACACCATAATACAATTGGAATTTCGCCTCCCAGACTCGAAACTGGTGAATAGATACTCATCTGATGACCCAATTGCCTGAACAGTTGAGCCAGACCTAGTCACATTTTCCCAGTTCAGAGTTTGTGTAACAAAACCCTTGTCAACATCAAGAATCTGCAGGCCTGAGAAATCTGTGGCACCAGCAGCCACAATGTTTGAGGACAAAGCCAGCAGGGAATCAATGGCAGAAAATTGGGTCAAAATGGTGGATTTCCTCTGCAAAGCCCAATCAAAGGAGCTGACTTTGCTACCATGGGCAACATGAACTGACCCAAATTGGGTTGTGGAGATTGAGGCAGGTGAATCCCTACCATTCAAAGGCAAAACCATTGATTTCTCAAGGTTGAAAGGGTCAAACTGGGATGGGTTTGATTGGGAATTAATGAGGAGTTGCTCTACACCATAGAACTGGGACTCAAAAATAAGATCTTGGATATCAAAAGCCTTGGCTCTTGAAGGGAGATTCCCAGTTCTAAGGAGGGAAAGCAGAATGGAAAAAAGCTCTGGGTCTCTATCAACAAAAGGGATTGAGCCATAGGAATTCACCAATTTTGAGAATAGGGATTTAGAACCTGCCTGGCTAAGGGTCTGTTTGGTTGTCTGGAAAAGCTGCCCACCCACATCAATGGTGACCATGTTAGAAACTGTTGAATCCTGTAAATTCTGCTGATACCCACTTGAGAGAAGCGTAGATCCAGCGCATGGAGGCATCCTCTTCTGGCTCCTGCTAAGAACAAACAATGTCTGGGAATTCAAGAAATTGAGAAGAAGAAGGTAATTCGAAAGCAGAAACCCAAAGAAGTTGAATCAAGATTGAAGCTTTTTGAGGGATTATGAATGGGTTATGATGATTGATGAATGGGAACACTGGAAATGATGGTTTTAAAGGTGGAGAAATGGTGTTCTACATGGTCATAGGATGGATGCTTCGCGCTTGTTGCTTGCGGGCTTGCGGGCTTGCGGGCTTGCGGTCAAACAAAATGTTCTTTTGGCTTACAGGAGACTGGATCACTGGAATTTAAAAATTTTAACTTAATTAATTCATAATTTTTTTTTTTCAAAACTTATAACCAAATCAATTTTGTTGAGAGTTAATACCCAAAATCGTCCTCGACTATAGTGGTTTTTCTTAATTTCGCCCTAAACGACTTTGGTGACCTAATATCGTCCTAGACTTTTGTGTTTCGCTCAATTTAGTCCCAGACTTTTGTGTTTTTGCTCAATTTAGTCCCTCATTTGTTATTCTGTCCATTTGGTGTTAAATAAATAGACAATTCAGTAATTTTAATATTGACATCTCTTTACTCATAGACATGTGAACTGCGAAATCTTTTTTTTTTACGAATTACTCATAAAACTGCGAATATAAAATTTGATTTGCAAGTCCGGGAGTAATTCTGGACGTAATTCGTACAAGAAAGAGGAATTTCGCACTTCACAAGTTGAAAGTAAAGAGAGATCAATATTGACGTTACTGAACTGTCCCTTTATTTAACACAAATTTGACGGAATAACAAATGGAGGACTAAATTGAGCGAAACACAAAAGTCTGAGACGATATTAGGTCACCAAAGTCGTTTAGGATGAAATTGAGAAAAACCACTATAGTCGAGGACGATTTTGGGTATTAACTCATTTTGTTGAGGATAAACTGGAATTATTTTAATTAATTGGGTAACAATACTCATAAACTTTATATTTGGACGAGGAGGACTTACAATCATTACTTGAGAGTTTATATTAGATAAATTTCTCTTTTTGATATTAGTCTACAAATTATCATAATTAGATAAATCAATCTAAATTATTCATAGTTAACCGTTTCAAACTAAAAAAGTCAAATAAGACATAAAGCTTATATTTAGCTGAGAATTAGACATAATATATTATATATGCTTAAAGCATCCTGTTTTTTCATAATGCATGGTGGTTACCCGGCCTCTATATCACACATGTGTGAGTGTGAATTTTAGTCATGTTGCAAATGGCTTTCAAATGGATATTAACTATAAGATAAATATCCTACCATGTCCCAGATTAGCAAATTATGTTGTGGACTCAGGTACAAAACGACACAGTTTGCGCGCGTGAAAATAGAGTTATGAAATTATGAATATAGAGTTATGTAATTGCGAATGTAGAATTCAAAAATTGTGAATATAGAATTCTGCAATTGTGAATATTGAGTTTTGTAATTTTATATATTGAGATCTAAAATTGTGGATATTCAATTCTAAAATTGTGAATATAAAATTCTAAAATTGTGAATATAGAATTCAAAAATTATGATACCAAGGCATAATGGTCCAAAAACAGAAGGTCAAGAGCATGACACGGAGTAACAGAGTAACGGAGCGAATGCTACGTCCAAAAGTGCCATCGAGAGCGTGTCATGCTAAAGGTCACACGACACTCTGGCCAGCTTTCGGATGATCAGCATGACAACCTAACCATCCGCAAAGTGGCCTAGCTTGTCACGATGGAGGTCCCGTTGACCTCCATCGTGACCTGCTAGGCCACCTTGTAGGTCTTGGGTGTCACGCTGGTAGTCACGTTGTGACCACCAGCATGACGCCCTAGGACTTGAAGGCTGGTTCGAAGGGTCACGATCATTGTACCTTCACGCCGTGAAGGTCATCGTGACCCTTGGCTATCTATGAAGCACTGGGCCTAGTCACGATGGAGTTCACTGCGTGACCTCCATCATGACCAGGCGTTCTGAATGCGGTTATTTTGGCGTGGATCCCAAAGTATAAATAGTTGGAGGCGTTATTTTTGTTCTATTTTTGAAATTTCCAGCATAAATCATATACATTGTAGTCCATCATCTATTGTAAGATTTAAAAGAAGATTACCGCATGTAATTACAAATTCAACTTCAATTTTAGATTTACTTTGTCAAATTCAATAAAGTTTAGTTCTCTAGGGATTTAGATAGAATTTTCTTGTATGGATGACAATATGAATTGAAATGCCAATTGCTTTTTAGTTTGTCAAATCAATTATGAGTAGTTAAACACATCTAGGATTTAGATTGAATTTCCTATATATATATATATATATATATATATATATATATATATATATATATATATATATATGGCAATATAAATTGAAATGCCAAATCTAGGTCTTGCAATGTCTTTAGGATGAATTTGATTGTGAGATTGGTAAATTGTATTGACTCTTGTTTGATTAGGCCCCAACTTGCAAGAGGTTATTGGATCTGGTGTTTCACCTATGAGAATAGGGTTTCACCATAACCAAACCTATCACATTTCTAGCTTACCTTTGAGAAAAGGGAGTTGGATGGGAATGAGTACACCAAGTGTTTGATCAATTGCCTCACCTAGTCTAGTTGCTATGAGAATGAGATTAGAACTTGGGTGATAGTCTATTGTCCATGAGAATGACGTTGGCACTTACTTAACTCCCTCACTTTCATTATTAAGCATTGTTTGGCTTAGAATCTTAGAACACTAAAAAGCATCTATGCAAGGTTATTTGATCTAAATTCTCTCTTTTAACATTGTCTTTTACTTAATCAATTGCTCTATTTTATATTTGTTTTTCAATGCAATCACTTATTTAATTTCCTTTAGGGTAGCTTTCAAACACTCAATGAACTTGTGTTTAACCCCTCTCTACTCAAATTTTTTTCTAGCCACTCCTTAATGACGACTCACTTTACACTCCCACTAAAACCAACTTTCAAATGACGCCGTTACCGGGGAATCACAACTCAAGATAGATGAAGTATAAAACTAGTGTATAATAACCGTGTACAATTGTGTTTTTATCACTTTGAATGATTGCGTTTTTACTCTATCTTTATTTGTTCAATGTCTACAAAAAATTTATTCATGAGCTCTTACACTTTTTAAAATGGTCAAAATATTAGAAATTTTTTTGAATTATATGAGTTTGCTTAATATTATTAAATTGACATGTTAAGTAATATTTTTCGTCGTTAAATGATCTTCATATTTATTTATTTATCATAACATGGTATTTCAATATTCTATAACCAAATTAAACTTTAATTTTTAAAATTGAGTTATTATTAGAAAGATTCCCATCTCTTCTATAGTTCTATACCTGTATGTGAATGATTCCATGATTAATCATTGATGAGTAGTTAACCGTTTAGGATTTTTCAAAAGAATTTTAAAAAATATATAAAAAGATTCTCAATTGTCTCTATAGTCTGTCTATACATTTGTTTTGTGCGTTAAACTTTGGCGGCGGCCTTAGGCCGATATGATGATTTTAAACATGTGGGAGAAAATTAAAATAAAATAGTCCCAAAGCCTTTTGCAACTTTCAATTCGTACATATTCTACATTTGCAACATTTCTACCCATACAAAATAAAATAAAATAATAATAATAATCTCTAAATCACATTAAAGAATGCCAGCAATCCAGCATGGTGAACACACCTGTTTCAATGATTGTGGAGTATTATATATCAAGTTAATGATGATAATAGTAAACAGACAAATCATTAAACATGTCTCTAATATTTGTTTAATTATGAATAGAAACGATAAAAATATTATTGATATAGTATTAAGAACATAATATATTATACATTTTTCAATAAGTAAATTTATCACAAAGGAAAAAAATAATTGGTCTCTCAATTATCTGCCATTAATCATTTTGATCTTCATTATTAAAAGTTTGCAATCAAAACTTTATAAAAATGCTGCAATTTCGTCCTTTAGTTTACAAAATTTTCAGATGGTTGATATAGTAAATTATTTCAGGTTGGGTAAATGTGATCGGAAATTTCATTATAAGTGAAATAATATGATCTTCGAAGAGTTAAATAAAGGTGATTGAGGTTACCAGGAAGTTAATTAAGGGCTTGACCTCGGGAGGCTCTGAGTGGAGTGGTGTAGGTTGGTAGTCGAAAGATCCCCCAATGCGCAATAAATGTCTTTTATATAGGGATGTGGGAGGGGACACGTGCGGGGTGCTTGGCATGTTCTCCATGTGTCCTTAGGAGATCGGGCGATGAAGCAAGGCTTGCCACATGTCCTTATTTTTCCAAATGTTGCAACATAATAGGAGAGATTATCTAATCTACACACCTAGCTATTAACTTGTCTATGAATATGACATATCAAACAAGACTAATCCCTTTTTAAAATGGTTTGTATAAATTTAGATGATGCACAGAAAGGAGCGATGGAAGTCGTGAGCTAGATGGGAAGAACGACGATGTCATTGGGTCCACTTAGGAATATCGAGATGTGTAAAAGGTGGCTTATGAGAGATTGGGAGATCTCTATCAACCATATTCATCGGAAACAAAATTATGTTGCTGACAAGGTAGCTAGAGTGGTGCAGCTTATATGTATATGAGAAGTAATGTGAACTAAAGTGATCTTGAAATTCTTCCGTTAAGAGTGGTGCAACTTATATGTATTAGGACTGCATTACTTGAGTTAGACTAGGACTCTCTTTCGTATCTTTATATTTGTATCTTCAGACTTTCGTATTGAATACAACACACAATTCATATCCTCATCTGGTATCAGAGTTTCCAGGTTTGGCTCACCATTGAGCAGGCTCTCTCGGCTCTTCGACACGATCTTGGGCCCTGTGGTTGCTCGGTGAATTACAGGGCTTGCGTTAGGGTGACTCGTCAATATCGGACTATCTCGGCCGTGCGCAGATGTTGGTGGAGGATTTAGCTCTTGCCGGACGGCACGTTACGTTGGACGATCAATATTTGTACGTTTTTCATGGCTTGCGGTCTGAGTTCCGTCCGCTGGTGGCGTCCTTGACGCGGGGTGCTCCGGTTCCGCTGACTGAGGTGGCGGATTTCTTGGTGTTGCAGGAGTGGATCTATGCAGACGATGGTGTCGGCCTAGGTGCGCCGGCTGCCATGACCACGAGCCGTGGTAGTCGTGGCGGTCGCGGGAGTGGTTCACAGCAGTGGGGTGGCGGTGGTCGTAACAAAGGTAATAAAGGGCGTGGCTGTGGGCCCTCTAATTCTGTGCCGCGGTGTCAGATTTGCAATAAACAGGGTCACACTGCACTTTCGTGTTACCACCGTTTTTCTGCCTCCCTAGCTCCTTAGGCGAATGTGGTTTTTTCTGGTGATGATGTCAATTCGTGTGGTCCTCATAAGTGGTTTCCTGACACTGGTGCTACGAATCATGCTACACCTGATTCATCTCTGATGTCTTCCGCGACAAGTTATGATGGCCCGAAGACTCTACGAGTCGGCGGTGGTTCAGGTTTGCCTATTGTTAATCTTTTAGAATGTGTGATGTCTTGCATGTCCCTGGTTTTTCTTCTTCGTTATTGTCTGTTCAGCGTTTTGCTAAAGATAATAATGTTTTCTTTGAATTCCATCCTTTGTGTTTCTATGTGAAGGACATTATGACCAGGAAGGTTCTTTTTAAAGGGCATGCGTCTGGGGGTCTTTATACCTGGCCTGCTTCGCGTCCAGCTCCTGCTGCGTTTGTTACTGCACGTTCGTCTTTTGTTTGGCATATGCGGCTTGGTCATCCTCATTCGAGGGTCTTACGTAAGATTTTAGAGTGTTCATCTGTTAGTAAATTTAATTATAGTGATCTTCCCAATATTTGTTCGTCTTGTCAATTGGGAAAGTCATCTCGTTTTTCTTTATCTCGTGTTGAACTACTAGTACCCAACCTTTGGAATTAATTTATTATGATATTTGGGGCCCTGCGCCGTTACTTTCTGCGAATGGCTTTAAATATTTTGTGTTGTTTGTGGATGATTATACGCGTTATATGTGGTATTATCCTATGCGTGCTAAGTCTGAGTGGTATGCCATTTTTGATAGGTTTCGTCACTTGTTGAACGTTCTTTTTCTCGCAAGATTATCTCTTTTCAATCTGATTTAGGGGGAGAGTATAAAATGCTTGGTTCTACACTGGCTTCTCTGGGTATTGGTCACAGGTAGTCTTATGCGTATACTCATGAGCAGAATGGCCGGGTAGAACGCAGGCATGGAAATGTCGTTGAGACGGGTCTGGCATTAATGACTCAGGCGTCTATTCCATCTCGTTTTTGGGACTACGCGTTTGAGACCGCTGTGTACTTAATTAACAAAATGCCTACTCGTGTTCTGTCTGATGAGTCTCCTCATTCTCGTTTACATGGTTCTCCTCCATCTTATTCCTACTTGCGAGTTTTTGGGTGCTTATGTTTTCCCGTGTTACATCCTTATAATCGTAACAAACTACATTTTCGATCTTCTCCTTGTGTCTTTCTAGGTTATCCTTTGTCTTTTCGTGGCTATCGTTGTTTGGATACTAACACTAGCAAGGTTTTTATCTATCGCCACGTGCGATTCGATGAGACTATTTTTCCCTTTGTTTCTCCTGTTGCATCACAGGTTGTTCCACCATGTTTGGACTCGTGGGCTATTGCGCCGGTGTCACTCGCTCGGGATGTGGCGTGTATGGATGATGGCATTGCTGGGCATTATCCTGCTGAGGCTGCTCGATCAACTGACCATGCTGTGGAGGCGGTGTCCAGTGAGCACATGGTCTCGGACCAAGCGGCACATCGGCAGCAGCGTGCATCTCGGGGCCGAGGACGCCAAACAACAGCACCTTCGCAACCTCGGTCGCATGTTATAGCTACACGGAATATGGGGCCTTATGACCATGTTGCTTTGGTTACTATCACTGCTCCCGAGCCCACTTGCTATTCTCAGGCAGTTAAATTCCCTGAGTGGCGCGATGCAATGGATTTGGAGTTTAATGCCTTAGTTCATAATAATACATGGCGGCTTGTTCCTTTTAAATCAGGTTTGAATGTTGTAGGCTGCAAGTGGGTTTTTCGAACCAAGAGAAAAGCTGATGGTTCGGTTGAGCGACATAAAGCTCGGCTGGTTGCTAAATGTTTTAATCAGATTGCTGGGGAGGACTTCTTTGAGACTTTTAGTCCCGTGGTTAAGCCGACCACGGTACATCTTCTTTTGTCCTTGGCTATATCTCGTGGTTGGGCTATTCGCCAGTTAGACATTCACAATGCTTTTTTGAATGGCAATCTGGCTGAGACTGTTTTTATGCGCTAACCACCCGGTTATGAAGACAAGACATTGCCCGATCATGTGTGCCTACTTCATCGATCTCTTTATGGGCTGAAACAGGCTCCTTGTGCCTGGTTTATGCGATTACATGATTTTCTGGTTTCAGTTGGTTTCTCACCCTCTAAAACTGATGTTTCTCTCTTCATTTATTCGCGTGATAATGTTCAGCTCTATTTTCTGGTTTATTTGGATGACATTTTGGTTATGGGTTCTGACTCGGATCGAGTGGCTGGACTTGTTAATAAATTGGCTACGAAATTTAAAGTTCTTGATATGGGAGTCCCATAATTCTTTCTAGGCATTGAGACTGTTCCGTTCTCTGGTGGAATGCTTTTGTATCAACAACGCTACATGAAGGATATTCTGAAACGGGCTGGTATGGTTGATTGCAAGCCTATGACCACGCCGATTTCTTCAGCTAAGGTCACCGACGAGCCTCTCGTTCCTTATGCTGATCCCACTCAGTATTGGAGTCTGGCTGGTGCTCTTCAATATCTTATGGTCACCCGTTCGGATTTGTCTTATGCGGTTAATCGTTTGTGTCAGCACATGCATGCACCCACTACTGCAGACTGGGCCGCTCTCAAGAGAGTTTTGAGGTATGTTAATGGGACCTTGCATCTTGGCCTTCGCATATCTCGTTCTGGTTCTCTTGATATTCATGCATATTCTGATTCAAACTGGGTTGGTAATTCAGATGATCGGAAGTCGACTAGTGGTTTTGCTGTGTTTTTGGGTGGCAATCTTATTTCTTGGGTATGCCGAAAACAGCAGATTGTGGCTCGCTCCTCGACTAAAGCAGAGTACAAGGGATTGGCTGATGTATCCACGGAGGTAACCTGGCTTGTTTCTTTAATGAAGGAGATCGGTTTCCCTCCCGTCTTAGCGCCCAAATTGTGGTGTGACAATTTGGGGGCCACTTATTTATGTGCTAATCCAGTGTTTCATGCTCGCACGAAGCACATTGAGATTGATTACCACTTAGTTCGTGATAAGGTGGCTAAGGAGTTGCAGGTTCATTTTATATCGACTAAAGATCAGCTAGCAGACATTTTTACTAAACCTCTTTCGTCTTTACGTTTTAATTTACTCCGTGGCAAGCTCAATGTTTTGGCTAGCCAACCTTGTGCTTGAGGGGGAATATTAGGACTGCATTACTTGACTTAGACTATGACTCTCTTTCGTATCTTTATATTTGTATTTTCAGACTTTCGTATTGAATACAACACACAATTCATATCCTCATCGTATGGAATGACCAAGCAGCGTTCTCTTTCATAAAAAGAGCTATTGTATTTGTGATTTGTGAGAGACTACT
Organism: Ipomoea nil; assembly: GCF_001879475.1. Taxonomy (NCBI): domain Eukaryota; kingdom Viridiplantae; phylum Streptophyta; class Magnoliopsida; order Solanales; family Convolvulaceae; genus Ipomoea; species Ipomoea nil. Next base: position 2,084,840 of record NW_017617990.1, on the reverse strand, counting down.
AATCAGAGTTTCCTTCCCTTAATCAAACCAAAAACACAACTACTCACTATTTATTAAATATCATATTAGTTGTATTGTGTCATCCCTTTGGTAAAAAGAAAAATAAAGTGGAAACAACTGTTAGGAAACTTCCTCTAATTAAGTTGACTTTCATAACTAACATTTTCCTAATGTCTTTGCTTATCTATCTGTTTTCTAGGTTCAATGCCGTGGATTTCTTGTCGTGCTCATAAAGAAAAATATAGCCATTGGGACATAAATTATTCAAAATGTCACAATTTTTTGACGACCCAAACCATTAAACCAAAGACTTCCAAAAAACGTTGATTGAATATTTGAATTCCTAGCTAGTATTATTATATAATAATACAATGATGGCAACTATATTTAAGTTATAGAGATGAGAAAGTTTGCTTCAAAAGTTTATTATAGTGTGAATACTAAGTAGGGATAATTGGAAATTCCACACTATAAGAATGTGCTAATTAGAGTGTTATTTAATTTAGATTAAAATTTTAAAAGCAAATAATTCATTTTCTTTGTTGATTTTATTGTCCATTTTTAAAGAATAATTTTCAATTGTGTTGAAGTATCGTATTCTTATGCGTAAAAAGTTATAGTAACAATTCTAATACTAAAATGATACAAATTAAAAGCCTTATACATTTGACCAAAGTCTTATATATTGGCTCATATTTCATCACTAATTATGTGAGAGTCATCAATTATTTTCTTTTAAAAATGAAAAAAATATATACAAATCTTGTCACACCATACTAATATTGTTACTATCAAGATGAACCGTATGTCATTCGAAAGATTAGTCAAAACCTACAATCCGACCATTTTCACATTTATTGTCAACCAATTTATAGATGAATTAGCCCGGTGCTTCGTAAATATGTAATCAAAACTTCCAACACTGCCCCCAAAAGGGGTGACTAAGTGGGTGGAATATGATTATTATATCAGAAAGTCACGAGTTTGATTTTTACTAATATTCTTTCGATTAACACTGTCATACTAGGTCTTTTTAGTATAGAGTTTGATTCTTATCAACACATTTTTAATTGAGTATGTTATAGTAGATCTTTCTAATGTAATTTATCACTCACGTTGTTGCCAAACAAAAATTTTGATTTTTCATATTCGAAAATTAAGTCAAGAATTAAGATCCGTTGTGTTGTTCATTGAGACTATATTTTTGACTTTTTTTAATCCAAGAAAGGTAAGAACTATAAGAAGAATAGCAGTCCACATTGGACTGCTACAACACCGCACGTGCTTCATATAATTTCCCTTTTAGCCCAAAAAAATATTTTGTTTGACCGCAAGCAACAAGCGCGAAGCATCCATCCTATGACCATCTAGAACGCCATTCCACCATTTCTCCACCTTTAAAACCATCATTTCCAGTTTTCCCATTCATAATCCCTCAAAAAGCTTCAATCTTGATTCAACTTCTTTGGGTTTCTGCTTCCGAATCACCTCTTCTCCTCAATTTCTTGAATTCCCAGAAATTGTTCTTAGCGGATGCCTCCATACGCTGGATCTACGCTTCTCTCAAGTGGGCTTCAGCAGAATTTCCAGGATTCAACAGTTTCTAACATGGTCACCATTGATGTGGGTGGGCAGCTTTTCCAGACAACCAAACAGACCCTTAGCCAGGCAGGTTCTAAATCCCTATTCTCAAAATTGGTGAATTCCTATGGCTCAATCCCTTTTGTTGATAGAGACCCAGAGCTTTTTTCCATTCTGCTTTCCCTCCTTAGAACTGGGAATCTCCCTTCAAGAGCCAAGGCTTTTGATATCCAAGATCTTATTTTTGAGTCCCAGTTCTATGGTGTAGAGCAACTCCTCATTAATTCCCAATCAAACCCATCCCAGTTTGACCCTTTCAACCTTGAGAAATCAATGGTTTTGCCTTTGAATGGTAGGGATTCACCTGCCTCAATCTCCACAACCCAATTTGGGTCAGTTCATGTTGCCCATGGTAGCAAAGTCAGCTCCTTTGATTGGGCTTTGCAGAGGAAATCCACCATTTTGACCCAATTTTCTGCCATTGATTCCCTGCTGGCTTTGTCCTCAAACATTGTGGCTGCTGGTGCCACAGATTTCTCAGGCCTGCAGATTCTTGATGTTGACAAGGGTTTTGTTACACAAACTCTGAACTGGGAAAATGTGACTAGGTCTGGCTCAACTGTTCAGGCAATTGGGTCATCAGATGAGTATCTATTCACCAGTTTCGAGTCTGGGAGGCGAAATTCCAATTGTATTATGGTGTATGATCTTAGAGATGATTTTAGGCCTGTCACTGAGATTGGCCATTATGAAATCTTTGGTGCTGAGCTTGATTCTGCCATTCCTGCCACAAAGCTGAGATGGATTCCTGGCCATAATCTCCTTATGTCTGCTGGCTCTCACAGTGGGCCTTCTGGTGTTTCAGGCACCATTAAGTTTTGGGACTTGAGGTCTGGCAATGCAGTTTGGGAAGTCAAGGAAAAAGTGGATTGCTTCTCAGATGTTACCATTTCAGACAGCATGTCTGCAATGTTTAAAGTCGGTGTGCATTCCGGGGAGGTGTTCTATGCTGACTTCAGAAATATTGATGCAGAAAACCCTTGGGTTTGTCTCGGGGACGAGAGGAAGTCTTTGAACAAAAAGAAGGAAGGCGTCGGATGCAAGATTGAAAGCCATGGAAACCAAGTGTTCTGCAGTAAAGGAAGCAGCATTGAGCTGTGGTCAGAGGTTTTGATTGGTTCTGCCAAGGAAGGCGAAGACAGGATCTTCAGGAAGAACTCGATGGGGAGGGCTAACGATACCTCTGCCAACAAGATCACACATATGAGCTTCGGGGGAAACAAAATGTTCGTTACTAGGAAGGATCAGCAATTCGTCGAGGTTTGGCAGAACTCGGTTACCAGATTTTGATCTCACAGTGTGCATACATGGTTGCCAGAAGTTGAAACCATGTTACTTGCTTGCAATTGTGTACATAAATTTATAGTTTGTGAATCTTTCAACACATTCAAATGTTTATTCATGTATCTAATGTTGGTGGAATATATTTGATTCATTTTTTTCCAATTTCATGTTTTTCTTTGTATATTGCTCATGAATGGATTAGTTTGATGTTGTATTTCCAAAAAATATTAGGCAAAATACTGAAATAGGCTCGGTAGTGGCAGTGCGGGAATTATGTCCAAACTGAGCAGATCCCTTATGTGCACCGGCATTTGGCTCTATTTGGTGAGTCACTAAGTTATGGTGATTTACATCCTTTTCACATCCTTTCAAATGTTCTGTCAGTGGGGTGTGGCTGACCATTGAGTTGAAGATTTAACATTTTGTGAGAAGAAATAACTTAATTTTGTTCAGTATGATAATAATATTAATAAACATCAATAAATATATTCGGAAAACTCTTGCCTAAGATACCACTTCACCAACTGTTGACATTAGATTGTTAAAAATAATATTTGATGCCAAATTATTTATAAGAAGATTGTTTCGCAATTTGAAATATGTTTTTGTTTTTTAATTATAAATATAGTTTAAAATATGTTGTAATTTCTTATTATCATAACTATTGGATATTATATTTTAATGGGAAAATGGCACTTTTTCCCCCTGTGTTATATACCTATAGCATTTTTTCCCCCTAAATTATTGAAGTGGCTGTTTTTCCCCCTGAAATGTTAAATGGACAAATTTACCCTTAAACTAAATATTTAATTTATTTTTTTTCTCCAACAAATTATGACCATAATTTGGATCAAACCAAACAAACACTATAGCAACCAAACCGAAATATTCCAATTACAATTTAGAATCGAAATTCGATATTTAGATCGAGTTTATTAAAATCGTGAACCGGAACGGACGGTTCATGTTCCGAACTGAAAAAATAAAATACATTTATTGTTGAATTTATACTATTTTAAAATAAAAAATAAGATTTTAAAATAAAGACGGTTCAAAATCGCGAATCGAATCCGGAACCGCCGGTTCATGGTTCAAGATTCAATTTTTTTGATACATAATTTTAATAAATTGACATTTAAAAATTGGGTTCTAGATTTGAATTATAACCGAAAACTATTAATTCGATTGCTTTAGTATCCGGTTCAATTCAAACCGATCCGTGGTCATCCCTACGTATACGCAATAATTTGTTGGAGTAGTAAAATAAATAAAATGTTTACTTTAAGGGTATAAATGTCAATTTAATATATCATGGGAAAAAAGCACCACTTTTAGAATAATTGAGGGGACTAATGTGCTTACCTAAATAATTGATGGGGAAAAAGTGTTATAAGTATATAACTCAGGGGCAAAAAGTGCCATTTTCCCTATTTTAATTTACAGCAAACTGTGTCTCTCTTCAAGCTTTTGAACCCCCTTCATGCCTCACTAATGACATTATTGAATCTTATTTGAAAATTGAAATCTTGCACTTACTTCCTAATTTTCAAAGTCTTTGTCAAGGAAAAGAATTCATTAATAAATTACTAGTATTTTTCACCCGTGCGATGTACGGAATTAATTTTTTATAATATATTAAGAATATTTGAATCGATATACAATCATTTAAATTATAACATCAAATACGGAGTATTATATAGTGCAAGTGAAGATATGGTTTAGATCGTTTTTGTTTGTTGATGTTATCATTGCTTGAATTCGAGCAAGTAATTGCTCAAATTAATAGTTAATGTGTAGATGTACGCATGCCGTGCTGTGATGAAGTTGTCTTTTGAGTGAGTGGATGTGTAAGAGGGTATCCTTACACCGAATATCGTTCTCACAAGGATTTGCGATAGGAGTAGAGCTTTAGTGTTCCAAGCATAAGATATTAATGTTCCTCATGGAAATCTAGCCAAACTGAAGGGTTGATTTGGATACAAAAATAATATCAAACAACACACTATAATGAAAACAAATGATAAGAAAGTGGAGGTAGATAGGAACTAAAGGTAGGTCAAGATAGCGAAACCAAATTGGGGGTCAAAAGATGATAGATGTCATATAACAATAGGGAAGCCTTTCTCAAGGTCATCCCACACTCCTAGAACATTCAAGGACATTCTCATGACTCAAGAATGTCTAAGAGGCATTTCACCAAACACTTGATGTTCTTAACATCACACACTCCCCTTTTCTCAAAGGTGAAGCATGGTTGATCAACTCCTTAAACTTAGACTAGGTTGTCACTCCCAAATCAAGACTCAAATAATCATGTCAATCAACAACATCAAGGTCAAGTCTCAACTTTTCTTAACCAATTCAAAATCATCCATCAAACACCTAATGTACATCCCTACTTCTCTCCAAGGAGAACTAATCACACAACCATAATGAAAATAACACAAGATTCATAATCAACAAGGAATTCCAAAACAAACACAAGATAAAGATCAAAGCAATAAAGCAAGAAAGTAAATAGCAAAGTGGAAATAGAAATAAAAGAGGTAGAACTTATCTATAGAAAATGGATATGAAATCTTTAAAATCCAAGATTAAATGCTTCATTCCAAGCTTCCAAAATATTTAAGAACCTAAATATAAGTCTAATCTAACCTAAAAATATCAAATAAAATGAAAGAGAGAAGCTAGAGTTTAAAAATGAGTTGAAACCGCGTTAAAATGGCTGACAACGGAGTTAAATACAAGTAAAGAAGGTTGGCCACCAATATAGTACTGAAGTTGATCAAGCTCCCAATTTGTACAACTTATCGAACCACAATCCAACTTGACACAACACAATTTGTTTCAAGAATTATCTTAGTTTAGCACACAAGTTCCATTCTCAAGCCAATAACCAAGTACCAAAAATTATGCAAAACTTGGCTTTGAATGAGATTCCATAGGCTTGCCCTTCATACTCCCACTAGTTCAACTCTAAGATTGCATGCTATGATCAAGTAGGACTTTTATTAGGCTTGTAATGCGGCTAAGGGTGAATGGTTGATAAAGAAGGGGTAAGGAAATCAAACAAAAGAGAAAACTTCACACTTATTCACAATTGAGATTGAAAGAGATATGACATCAAGGAACTAAGGAGCAACTAACAACTAAACACAAAGCAACACTCTAAAGTAGTGGATGTTGCGAATAAAAAGGCTGGTAGACTTAGATAATGCATGCAATAATTAGCTACAATTATACTCAATCAAGAAATTTTATATATACACAGATAATTCATAAAAGATTTATCTTTTAAAATCATTTCAAAATTAAATCACAAAATATATTACATATACATAAATTATTATGAAGTTCACAAAATAACACATGTTTTAAATATTAGTAAATTACTCGAATATGAATAGATCCAAAATTTGATATGAGTCACAACTCATCTATATAATAAATCTCACTATGATTATAGAAATGTAAAAAAATCAAATAGTTACACATCAAAAAATACAATTAGAAATAGAAATAAATCTATATGTTAACAATTTGAATACTATGTAATATTCCTAAATTCATCTTTGAGTAGGGAGTGAAAATTAAATTCAATAAGTTAGAATTTTAATCTATATATATATATATATATATATATATATATATATATATATATATATATATATATATATAAAAGTAAAATCCTCCTAACAAATTTTCCCCCCAAAATTTTTGTAGTAAAACTTATTTGGTAAGTAAATGTCAAATGGAAATTAAATTAAATAAATAATAATAATAATAATAATAATAATAATTTTATTACCTTAAATAAATAAATTATTATACTTTCCTTTTGAATTAGTATTTTCTACCTATAAATACAAGGGCTTCTTCAATCAAAGAATCTCAGACTCATCTCCCTGCTTTCTTTTTGTATGAATTTTTTACATTTTTCTAACTATATTCTCACGTACTTCAATATGTTTTGCAGTTTATATTGTCTGGTATGAGTTTGAAGATATTTAAGGAGGCTCTGCTTCAACAAAAGGAAATTGAGGAGGAAGAGCATTTGTAACAGAACCATATTGGTTTAGTTTTTATGGAAGATTGTAGAGATGCGATCGAGGATGATAAAGACGGTAATTTTGATGATTTTGTAAGATTTTCTGAAACTTAGAGTTAGTATGTTGATTTCGAGATTTGTACATGTCATTCAAGTTTCTATGTTTTTTTTAACAAGCATAGTTCATTTTACAGCATTTTTATAATTAATATATATATATATATATATATATATATATATATATATATATATATATATATATATATATATCTGTAATATAATATAATAATAATAATAATAATAATAATAATGATGTTATTAACTTAAATAAATAAATAAATTATTATTCTTTCCTTTTAAATTAGTATTTTCTACCTATAAATATAAATTAGTATTTTCTACCTTAAATAAATAAATTATTTTGCCTAATTTATATTATATTCTTTAAGCTACAATTTTGACATGATATCTTCGTAGCCCATTTTATTATATTGAGCCTTGGTACACAAGTCCAAATCAAATATATGTATGTACGCGCATAACAATAATCCTAATCTATCTATATAACTATAATTAAAAGTAAAATTCTCCTAGCTAAATTTTTCCCCCAAAATTTAGAGGCATTTATGTAAAATCATCCATTATTTATATATAGATATTATTATATGCCATTATATTCAAATCAAATTATAGTAATTTTATATTCATCTCCATTTATATTAGATATATTCCTATTTCCGTGTATTATAGGACTTCAATATATTAGGCATAATCAGACTCAAATCAAATCAAATTATAGTAATTTTATATTCATCTCCATTTACATCCTAATAGTATTCCACTATTCCTATTTTCGTGTATTATAGGACTTCAATATATTAGGCATAATTAGATATGCCTAATAACATTTACCGTGCAGAATATATTATTATATTGGTTAAATTTAATTATGGTGAATATTTAATTTTAATCATGACCATTAACATTCAATATATTAGGCATAATTAGACATGTCTAATTTTAATTGTGGGGATGACAACTCAAAAGAGTGCGGATCGTAAATATATGTGTATTAATTTTTTTTTTCATGTTTATATTCACTACCATTATATTTTTAAGATTCATATATATATATATATATATATATATATATATATATATATATATATATATATATATATCATATTAATACTATATTTTTTTTCTGAATAATTTTAGACTTAGTTTGTTGATGTATCAATAACATTGTTCAATCTCTGTGAATAAGGATTATTCCTTTGTTGTGTAGTACCATACAGAATTTACTATACAATCATGTAAATGAAAATTAAAATTTTCATATTTAGTTCTTATTAATATACATGCAATTGCATATATTGAAAAAGTAGTATATAAATTTAATAAAGTATATTTTATTTGTAGTTTTATTTTTAAAAAAATGTAATATTTCGCAACTATTTCAGGTAAGCACTTTAGCAAGTTGTTTGTATATTATATTTATTAATTACTTTATTTTTTTTTTATTTTGTGAATATATTTCATGCATGAAAATTGAATTGTAGATGTATCATATCCAATTCTTTATCATAATATTCTTTTTTATTTTATTGTGATGAAGATTGTATTTATGAGTTTAGACATGGGATGGATTAACAACTATCATATTCTTTTTAATTTAATTGTGATGAAGATTATACAGATGAGTCATGAGTTTAGACATTGGACAAATTAACATGGATGTTAGTAAAGGATGTGGCAACACCTAACTTGCACAATTAACATATAGATTAATTAGTCTTGGTGTAATTAGAATTACTGATAAATGAGAATATAGATTTTCTTTTGTTGTTTACTAAGATGTTTGTAATAATTTGTTATTTTAAAACAGTGTATTAAAAGTTTATTATTTTAGCTAATTACCCATTTTAAATATCAAATCTTATTTAATTGATAGTATGTTTTTGGAAATTAATAAAATAATAGTATTTTTTTTCAATTGTAATATCGCAATGTTTCCTATATAGTTATTACACAACAAAACTTTAAAATGAATAAAGGTTACATATCGTATATACACATGAAACTTATTTACAATAATAGTGTTGGAAAAATAGCATTAAAATGGCATTTTAAGTAGCTATTTTGTGGTACAATTATCAGTGGGGTCCACTTCCGATTTGGGTCGGGTCAAAGTGGATTCGGATTCTTCGTAGTGAGACGAAGAGATTGATATATTGTACGCTCAAAACGGATAATGGGTGAATGAGATATTGATTCTCAAAGTAGACCCATTGAGTTGGAAAAATGAAGGGAAAAAGTGAGCTTTTGTCCCACATTGGTTTGGAAAGAGGATTTGACCCCCCTTTTATACAAGAGCTTTTTTAGAGCTTGTAGAATTGTATAGCATAGAGGCTCTCTCGCGCCCGCCCGCGCGCGCGCCGGGGGGGGGGGGGGGGGGGGTTGCAAATCAAATTCCAACTAGAGATGACTTCGGAAAGGCTTGATTCAAGCCCGAACTCGTGTGCGCCGGCACCTACGGGCACGAATGGCTGGCCTTGGGAGGCCGAAACCTGATAGTTTCGGTCTGAACCATGGTTTCAGCCTTGGGAGGCCGAACCATTGGCCTAAACCTGATAGTTTCGGTATCATATTTTCCAACACAAACGCAGCAATGTTTCGGCCTGGAGCCGAAATTTGGTGAGGCTGAAGGCCAACAGTCCATTAACTCCAGTTTTGAATTGTGAATTTAATTTTGTTAATGGGGGTTGCTGTTTCAGATGTTACACAACGTGTAATTAAGGCCATGATAAATGATATTAAGTACTCATCCCCTATATAAGAAAGGGGTAGAAGGTAGAAGCTTTACATACTACGAACAAGTACAAGAGCTCTACATGAAATTAGTTTTCAAGCTTCAAAACCTTCTGCTTCTACTCCTTTCTTTAGCCTAACTGTGTTCAAGGCTTTTGCTCTAGTTCGCCGGGTTCGTTCGTTTGGGTGCTCAAACGTCGAACCGTAGCGCGTTTTATCCTGGGAAACCTAGGTCACGGCGCTCCTAGCACTTTGGAAGGTGGCAAATAAGGTTTTAAGGAAAGAGTGGTCTCTTGACTCACGCTAAAAATCCTATACCCATACACGAGCCATCTTTTCCTTCTTTCGGTTTTGGATTATGCTTCTAAGCAAAAATCCTCCCTTCTTTTAATATATTCGTTGGATTGGACCTATAATCTGAGGATTATTATTTGTTCCTTTTTGGTTGATATATATTGGTATATCTTTTTCCGTAGATATACATATATATACATAGCCGTTGGATCCGTTATATATATATATATATATATATATATATATATATATATATATATATATATATATATATATATATATATATATATATATATATATATATATATATATATATATATATATATATATATATAATTGTGTGTGTATATATATATATCTTGGATAAATATCAAATAATATTTTATATACTTGTGTGTGTATATATAAATATTATTTTACGATATTAAATCGATTTTTGGTTCATTATCACCAACAATCTTAAAACCTTACCTTTTTTTGATAATGAACAAGTCGATGGATTCCAAGAGTATTGGATCGTGAATGTTGCCGGAGGTGCACATTCAAATGGTAGGAACGACAACGATGTTGCACATTCCGTGATGCCAGTTGATGGCAGCAACGTTGGAAATGCTGTTTCCATGGGAGTTGCAAAAACACACGATGGTGCTCCGGAGAACTTTGGTTCACGAACCGGTAGACCTGTGGCTCGTGGCACACAATTGGTACCTATTGTGTTGCCTAGTGGATCGGCTAAAAGCCACGAAGGATCCTATGATGGTGTGAACACTACATGGTCTGAGGACTACTGTAGTGTGATCAATGACTTCAACCGTAGTCAAAGGAAACTTAAGCGGAAGCTTAGCTTTCAAGAAGACTATGGAAAGAAGGAGAAATGCCACTACAAAGTGAACCGTCATCCTGGTGAAAAGGTTGAGGACAATTTCGCTATGTTTAAAACATGTGGATGGTTGGACGAGTGAGGTCACAACCGAGGTGCCCCCGATGTGCGCTATGGACCACCCTTTGTGGAGTGGACGGTTGGAAAATGGAACAAAGCACACGGGTTAAAGGATTACTACGAGATAGGAAAAAAGGAAATTTGTTTCCAATATAATTTTCCTATTTATTTATTTGTTAAATAAATGTTGTAGTATCCTTGTGATACATTTTTTATTGTTTAATAAAAAAATGAATTGTTCCATTGAATCATAGTACATACGAATTATTTGATGAAATAATATTGAATGTATGAAATGACTCAATATGGGTGCGTAGTGCATCACGTAGCATTATGTGGAAAATGCTAAAATGGCTTAATGGCCGAAATGAAATGTAACAAGCGTGTTACATGTTGAAATCCCGTAATGAACTTCGGTTCAGGTTCATGTAGAACGATACGGATTTCAAGGATCAATTTGTCAAAAATTGGAATAACTATATAATCGAGAGCGTCACCGCTCAAGTGTTGAATATTTTAAATAATATTCTAAGAACGATTATATGAGTTTGATTCAACTAGTTGGAAAATTTGGTTGATTTGTTCTCGTTAATTGTGTTATAATTAACTTGATCAAAAATTCCAAATTATACTAGTACATTTAATTTGAGACAAATTGTGTTTTGGTGAATAGTGCTTTTTGTAGCACTAATGGAAAGTGCAATTTAATTTGGCACTTTGAAGGGCAAATTAAAACACTGTAACAGTGTTATTAAGCACTAGGTAGAGTGCTTAATTAGGCACTTTCGGCCACTTGGTGGCTGCACCTTTATGTGTTGGAAACTTAAGCATTTGGTGCTTTGGTAAAAGCAATAAAGGTGCTAGATTATGGTTGGTTCTAATGCTAATTTACTTAGCTTAAACCTTTCGTATGTGGCTAATTAAATTTAGCGTTGTAAAAGTGCTTTGTCATTAGCACGAAAGGAAGTTTGGTTAATTGTGTAACTAACTAATAATCCTAGTGCCAGGTAGCACTATAATTATAAATTAAGCAACGAAAGGTTGTTGTGAGTTTATAATTTAAAGCAATAGAGATTGCTTTGGAATCGATGCGTTAGTTTAGAAGCAATGATTCGTGCTTGGTATAGCATGTTTCGTGCTTCACTACTAAGCACTGATTCGTGCTTCAATTTCGGAAGCACTGATTCGGGTTTGTGGCCTTTCGGTCAAAATCGAATGGATTCGTGAGGGCTAATCTGTTAGCACCTACGAGATGTGTTAGCGTGTAACGCATGTTTATTCTTTAAAGAATAAAAAGAGAAAAACCAAATTAATCGTGGATTAATGCGGTTACGAACAATCGATGTGGTGAAAAAAGAAACACCTATTGGTGATTTCAGCGCAAGCGTTAGTGTCGTACTCGAGCGTACGGTACGGTATTCACCTCAATCAAACGTTGTTGCCGAACATGAATATCAAGACGTTGATAAGTTCGGGTCTAACTCAAAATATGTGGGGTGTGACAATACTTTGGACAAGTAAGTACCTTTTAAATAAGGTTACCCGCATGAAATTCTTACGAATTGTGGATACGTAGGAAGTTTTCCTACCAATGCCTAAAATGTGGGGGTGTCTTGCCAAAGGTGTGTATTGGTTCTTAGTACACAAGTCCAAAAGTTTGGATGTACATAAGAACACGAAAGATTGATTCAAGAAATTCATCGTTCTTGGAATATGTATTTTTGTGAAGGATCAATAAAGGACCTAGCACGTTGAAAGGAACTTTCGGCGTAGCTATGGTTGAAGGGTGTGAAAGAGAACCCAAGCTCAAAGCTAGACGTAGCAAGAGAGCTAGGATTGAAAAATCCTCTGGTCCAGATTTTCTGACGTACATGTTAGAGTGTGATGCGCACAATCTAACTTGTTTTTTCTGACATGATTGTTAGAAAATGAGCCTCAAACATATGTAGAAGTGGTGACTTCTACAGGTGGACCAACCCGAGAGAGGCTATCGAGAGTGAAGTAGATTCTATCTTAAAGAATCACACTTGAAACTGGTTGTTCTTCCTCCGGGTTGTAAAACCTTCGGATCCTAAGTGGATCACTAGTCGGAAGATAAAACCGGTTGGTTATATTGAAGTAAAATGGCCAGGCTTGTAATTGTAGATTACATGCAACGCGAGTGCCATGGTTACTTTGATATATATTCTCTTGTGATGAGAATGGAATCCATTAGAATGATACTTGCCAAAGTCGTTTAGCGAGACCTGGAAGTTCATCATAATGGATGTGTCACTTTCTTAGTAGACATGGAACGACCTGAGGGTCTGTGGTTCCACGATGTGAAAAGAAAGCGTGTAATTGGTAAGGTGATGGTATGATTCAGAACAATTGCCTTAGTGTTTGGCATGTGAGGTTTTGATCATGCAATAATGACCAGCGAGTTTAGTATAAATAAAAGTGACTAGTGGGTCTACGTATTGCGTACGATAGACGGTGATATCATTGTTTGTTTATACACGATAAACTCAACGTGGGTAGTAACGATCAAATGATCAATTCTACCAGGAACATGTTAAATTCGAGATTTGACATGAGAGGTGTGAGTTTGGCAGATTTAATCTTCGAGATTAAAATCATGAGAAGACCGTATGGTCTCGTGTTAGGCCAATCTCAGCGAGTTGATTGAATCCTTTCAAGGATGATAATCAAGTGGCTTGGACACCGTTAGATACTAACGTACAACTAGCCAATAATCATGGAGATTGTAATTCTCGTGGAGAATACATTCAGGTTATTGGTAGTTTAATTGTATCAAATGGGTTGTACTAAGCCAGATATTGCCTTTGCGGTTAACAAACTTGGTAGACATCTGAGTAACCCTAGTGATGCGCACTAGAAGGCAATAGTGAGAGTTATGAGATACTTGAGATATGCTCGTGACTTTGGACTGCACTACGTGTAGATATCTAGCTGTACTTGGAAAGTATAGCACGTTAACGGGATATCAAAGGATGACAAATCCATCAAAGGCTACGTCTTTACGTAGGCCAGTGCAGTCGGTTGGATGGAAATTCTCGAAATGATTTGTGATAGCTAAGATCCGACGGGATCTAAGCTGAGAGCCTTACACACGTGTCGCGAACGAGTAGGCCGAATGGCTATGCCATTTTTTCGGGAATGTTCCTAGAGGTAAACTCGTACTTCCAATTTGTGTGCGTTGCGAGAGTCAAGCCAAAATTGGTTAGGTATAGAGTTAGATGTGGAATGGTAAGTTTAGACTTATAAGTCGTTGACATAATACCATTAAACAATTTCTCACAACAGGGGTTATCTCTATTGACTAGTGATGTCAAAAGATAACGTAGCGGCCGCTAACTCGCTAACCCGAGGGTAAGCAAATGGTTGTGGAGAAATTGAAACGAGGAATGGGTCTAAAGCCCTTGGACTAAAAAGTTCTATAGTGGATACCCAACCTAGCTGGCACCTAGGTTCAATGGGACAACTAAATTATGGAACGGAGCGTGTCACTGTGGGGGTCTCGGACTCCCTAGCACTCCTCGTTAGAAACAGTGACTCCCGCACGAGGCTAGCATGTTGATGCTTTAATGATTCTTGAGTATGCGGGATACTCGAGAAAGAATCACCTATGTAAGAGAGAAGTGAGGGTCGCTTCAAAGGAGAATTGTTGGGTACAATTCTTTAGAAACTCTCGCAGAACCAGGAACGGTGACCCACGACCAAAATGGGCACACTCATGAGAACAGAGCATGGTTGGAAGGTTCCTGTGTGAGATATGTCATCGTCTACACAAACGGCAGTCGGTTCAAAGACATCGCGTTCTACCGTACAGCCAGTAGAGTAAACATGTCTTCACAAGGGAAGGTTCAAAGGGTATAGTGACTCCCTACCTATCCTATGCAGGGATCGACCGTTTGAACACAGTTGTTTCCGATTTCAAAATACCCCGAAAATCAATTTTTTCATTCATGTGGGGGATTGTTGGAAAAATAGCATTAAAATGACATTTTAAGTGGCTATTTTGTGGTACAATTATCAGTGGGGTCCACTTCCGATTTGGGTCGGGTCAAAGTGGATTCGGATTCTTCGTAGTGAGACGAAGAGATTGATATATTGTACGCTCAAAACGGATAATGGGTGAATGAGATATTGATTCTCAAAGTAGACCCATTGAGTTGGAAAAATGAAGGGAAAAAGTGAGATTTTGTCCCACATTGGTTTGGAAAGAGGATTTGACCCCCCTTTTATACAAGAGCTTCTTTAGAGCTTGTAGAATTGTATAGCATAGAGGCTCTCTCGCGCGCGCGCGCGGGGGGGGGGGGGGGGGGGTGCAAATCAAATTCCAACTAGAGATGACTTCGGAAAGGCTTGATTCAAGCCCGAGCTCGTGTGCGCCGGCACCTACGGGCACGAATGTCTGAACCATAGTTTCGGCCAGACCGAAACAGAACGCAGCAATGTTTCGGCCCAATCCATTAACTCCAGTTTTGAATTGTGAATTTAATTCTGTTAATGGGGGTTGCTGTTTCAGATGTTACACAACGTGTAATTAAGGACATCGGCCCAATCCATTAACTCCAGTTTTGAATTGTGAATTTAATTCTGTTAATGGGGGTTGCTGTTTCAGATGTTACACAACGTGTAATTAAGGACATGATAAATGCAATTAAGTACTCCTCCCCTATATAAGAAAGGGGTAGAAGGTAGAAGCTTTACATACTACGAACAAGTACAAGAGCTCTACACGAAATTAGTTTTCAAGCTTCAAAACCTTCTGCTTCTACTCCTTTCTTTAGCCTAACTGTGTTCAAGGCTTTTGCTCTAGTTCGCCGGGTTCGTTCGTTTGGGTGCTCAAACGTCGAACCGTAGCGCGTTTTATCCTGGGAAACCTAGGCCACGGTGCTCCTAGCACTTTGGGAGGTGGCAAATAAGGTTTTAAGGAAAGAGTGGTCTCTTGACTCACGCTAAAAACCCTATACCCATACACGAGCCA
The DNA here is from genome assembly GCF_001879475.1 of Ipomoea nil. Classification (NCBI taxonomy): domain Eukaryota; kingdom Viridiplantae; phylum Streptophyta; class Magnoliopsida; order Solanales; family Convolvulaceae; genus Ipomoea; species Ipomoea nil. The sequence goes on along the minus strand of NW_017617990.1, from coordinate 2,068,829 downwards.
TCTTTTCCTTCTTTTGGTTTTGGATTATGCTTCTAAGCAAAAATCCTCCCTTCTTTTGATATATTCGTTGGATTGGACCTATAATCTGAGGATTATTTGTTCCTTTTTGGTTGATATATATTGGTATATCTTTTTCCGTAGATATACATATATATACATAGTCGTTGGATCCGTTTTATATATATATTTGTGTGTGTGTGTGTATATATATATATATATATATATATATATATATATATATATATATATATATATATATATATATATATATATATATATATATATATATATATATCGGATAAATATCAAATAATATTTTATATACTTGTGTGTGTATATATAAATATTATTTTACGATATTAAATCGATTTTTCTAGTAAACAAGTTATTAAAAATATTAAAAAAAATTGTTATTAATAATTAACTAATTAATATGTATTTAAAAGAATCATTGACTGTGAATAAAAATGGCATGAAAAGTAGATCAATTTGAAAAAGAAATGATAATTAATACTTGATTAAAAATGACACAGAATATATTACTGGAAATAAAAATATATATAAATATGTTATTAATAATTAACTAATTAATATGTATTAAAAAATTATTGACTGAGAATAAAAATGGCATGCAAATTAGACCAATTGAAAAAGAAAACGATAATTAATATTTGATTAAAAATGGCATAAAATATATAAATTCTAAATATATATCGACAATTATATTAATAATTATAGTATAAATTAATTGATATGTACCAAGACTATGTGGTCTAATGGTATCTGGGTTGGACTTCCATTTGGAAGGTTATAAGTTTGAGCCTTAATGGAGGTGTTATTGGTTCTTTGTGTTTCAATAAGTTGAGAAATTATAAAATAATTGACTGAGATTAAAAATGACACGAGATATACAAATTATGATATATTTTTAAAAAAAGATCTCCAAATTAACAATGTCGAAAATGAAACAGATTAACAATAGTATATGTAAATTGGAAATAATAATTAATAATTTACTGGAAATAAAAAAAATTATATTAATAATTATCTAATTAATATGTATTAAGAAAGAATTATTGATTGGTAATAAAAATGACATGAAAATTAGGCCAATTGGAAAAGGAAATGATAATTAATACTTGATTAAAATGGATTACAATATATTACTGGAAATAAAGAAATATGTTATTAATAAATAACTAATTAATATGCAATAAAAAAGAATCATTGATTGAAAATAAAAATGGAATGAAAATTACTCCAATTAGAAAAGAAAATAATAATTAATATTTGATTGAAAATGATATGAAATATATATCGACAATTATATTAATATTTATAGTATAAACTAATTGATTTGTATTGAAACAATATTTGACTAAGAATAGAAATGACATAAAAATTAGCACAATTGGAAAATGTAATGATTATTAATATTAAATTAAAAATTAAAAATAATTTCAAATTAACTCAAATGGAAAAAAAAAAAAAGGCTAGACAGCCCAAACAATAGTATAGGTAAATTGAAAAAATAATTGACTGTGATTAAAAATGCCACAAAATACATAAATTATAATATAATATATATTTAAGAAAAAAACGATCCCCATATTAACTATGTAGGAAAGGAAACAGATTAACTATTGTATATGTAAATTGGAAAAGATATTTGTTATTAATAATTTACTAGAAATATTAAAAAAAAAAATCTGTTATAAATAATTAACTAATTAATATGTATAAAAAAAGAATCATTGAATGAGAAAAAAATGGCATGGTTGGAAAAGGAAATGAGATATATATATATATATATATATATATATATATATATATATATATATATATATATATATATATATATATATATATATATATTTGAAAACACGAAATGATAATTAATACTTAATTAAAAATGGCATATCATATATTACAGGAAGTTTAATGATAAAAATAATTGACTGAGATTAAAAATGAATCGAAATATACAAATTATGGTATTTTATTTATTAAAAAAAATATCCAAATTAACAATGCCGAAAATGAAACACATTAACAATAGTATATGTAAATTAGAAAAAAGTATCTGTTATTAATAATTTACTGGAAATAAAAAACATTATATTAATAATTATCTAATATAATTAATATATATTAAAAAGAATTATTCGTTGGTAATAAAAATGACATGAAAATTAGGCTAATTAAAAAACAAAATGATAATTAATACTTGATTAAAATAGATCAGAATATATTACTGAAAATAAAGAAATGTGTTATTATTAAATAACTACTTAATATGTAATAAAAAAGAATCATTGATTGAAAATAAAAATGGAATGAAAATTAGTCCAATTACAAAAGGAAATAATAATTAATATTTGATTGGAAATGTCATGAAATATATAAATTATAAATATATATCGGTAATTATATTAATATTTATAGTATAAACTAATTGATATGTATAAAAATAATATTTGACTAATAATAGAAATGACATGGAAATTAGCACAATTGAAAAAAGTATTTGTTAATTAGAAAAATAATTCATTGATATTAAAAATGACACAGAATACATAAATTATGGTATAATATATTTTAAGAAAAAAATGATCCACATATTAACTATGTAGGAAAGGAAACGGATTAACTATTGTATATGTAAATTGGAAAATGTATCTGTTATTAATAATTTACTAGAAATATATAAAAAAATCTGTTATAAATAATTAACTAATTAACTAATTAATATGTATCAAAAAAAATCTTTGAATGAGAAAAAAATGGCATGGTTGGAAAAGGATATATATATATATATATATATATATATATATATATATATATATATATATTGAAAACGGGAAATGATAATTAATACTTGATTAAAAATGATACAGAATATATTAGGGAAAATGACACTTTTCCCCCTGTGTTGTTTACATATAGCATATTTACTGAGAAAAATCGATAACACATTTTAACATGAAATTCTCCACATAAGAAGTATAGAGAGTCTAGATTATACACAAAAACTTTCAAGCCAATCCAAAGTCTTAAGTATTTTTCCCGAAATTTTTCCTAACACTATGCTAGACAGAAATATAACTGGTAGCACACTGCCAAAACTTTACGAAATTTTATGGAATATCTAGAGCATATTTTTAACCAAATTTTTTTATAGACATCAAATAATACAAGTTTAGGTTCTCCAAAAAAAAATTCAAACAAAACGGAGACTAATAAGTATTTTTCACGAATTTATTTTTCCAACTGTGCTATGCAGAATATTATCAAAGAGTGACTACACTAAACAAAATCCTTCTTTTTCAAAAACTATAAAATCATCATATATCACATATGCAAGGATTTCAAAACATCTAAACTCACATATCTACTCACATAATATAATCAAATAACTTTTCACGTTAAATATCACAAATTCTTCAAAATCATGAATCATATAAACACTTAGGAAAAATGATTTTTGATTTGGGGTAAAAGGATTTTAGTTAACATAAATCTTACATGGATTCCAAAATTAACAATAACCCTTAAATCCCTACGGTTAACAGAGGAGAGAACTTGATGATGATAGAGGAAGGAAACCAAGATTGAACCGAAGAAGAAGAAAGAGCCTATGTAATTTTTTTCTGTTTGGCATATTGGGACAGCAAAGTTTCTAGAAGATGATAATCAGAAAGGTATGATTTAGGGTTAGTCAAAAAGATCACCACCACCACCACCACCACCACCACCACCACCACCACCACCATCATCATCATCCAAACAAAACGATATACAAAATAAAATTACAATTAATAAGAAGAAGACAAAAGGGAGCCACGGACTCCCTTTGTAAATGATGTTGGATCATTTTGATCCCACATTGAAAATGTTTGGAAAGAGCTTATGAGCTCTTGAGCTCCTCTATATAATAGGAGCAATGCTCCTCTTACAAACATAATTGTTTGACCATCAATGTGGGCAATTATTGTGAAGTCCAAAGACTCTTATTTTATTTTTGAGTACTATTGACCCGACAAATTATGTTTTGAAACTGTGTCTACCTTGCATGGTAGATACGGTTCCAAAATTGTTCATAATTATGAATATATAGTTCTATAATTATGAACATAGTGTTGTGAACATAATTATGAACATATAATTATGTAATTATGAATATAGAGATTCAATAATTGTGAATATGAAGTTCAAAAATTATGAATATATAGCTTTATAATTATTAACATATAATTAAGTAATTATGAACATATAGTTTTGTAATTGTGAATATAGAGTTCAATAATTATAAATATGAAGTTCAAAGATTATGAATATATAGCTTTATAATTATGAACATATAGTTCAGTAATTATTAACATAGAATTGTGTCCACCTTGCAAGGTGGACACAGTTCCACAGCATGACTATTCGATTGACCTTGTTACATATAATATCTGTTCATATAAACTTTCTCAACCTATTGAGCTCAACGAGTGAAAAGGCTCTTATTTAATGAAACTTATCTTAGTGGTTTGTTATTTTAGTTTTTTTTTTTTAAATTGTTTTAATTTATTAGAGGGTTTGGGAAAGATTAACCCAAAATGTATATGTATTGTTTTAGTTTTTAAGAGGTTGAAGCAAATTGCTAAGTTATTAAATAATATTTTTGGTGTTTTGATTAAATATAAAATATTAAACATGCGAATTTGTTAAAATTTTATCGAATTTGCCAAATAATCAAATTACAACCACACAACAACAACAACAACAACAACAATAATAATAATCCAAACAAAACTATATACAAAATAAAATTAAAATTAACAAAAAATAAATAAATAAAATAAGACAAAGGGGAGCCACATGCTCCCTTTGTAAATGATATGAGATTATTTTGATCCCACATTGAAAATGTTTGAAAAGATGTGCTCTTGAGCTCCTCTATATAAGAGGTACAAACATAATTGTTTGCCAATCAATGTTGCAAGTATTGAGAAGTCAAAAGGTTCTTATTTAAGAAACCTTAGCTTTGTCTTCTTATTTTAGTTTTTATTCATTATTTATTACTTATTATTTATTATTTATTTATTATTAGTGGGTGTTGGGTAAAATTAACACAAAATGTATGTGTTGTTTTAGTTTTTAGCAGTTTAGAGCAAATTATTGAGTTATTAAATAACATTTTTTGTGTTTTGCTTAAAGATAAATTGTTAAAATGGCGAATTTGTTAAAATTTTGGTGAATTTGTCAATCTCAATTTTTTTTTTAAATCGTAAATAATCAAATAATAATAATAATAATAATAATAATAATAATAATAATAATAATAATAATAATAATAATAATAATAATAATAATAATAATAATCTACTATACTAATAAGAGCCCAAGAGAGTTAGGCCTATAATGGGTAGAAAAAATGGCGGTCAAATTTTTTAATCAAATGAATGGCTCAGATTGATCAGATTTTAATTTTTCGATTTCCTAATTTATCCTTAATGAATATGATTATCCGTTAACTTTTCCGTTAAATATTATCTTTTCCGTTAATTTCTGTTAGTTTACCGTTAACTTACTCATTGATTTCAATAAGAAAAGTCTTAGGTTCGAACCTCATCCCAATCAAAATTTTCATAGTACTCTATTTTACTCTTATTAAATTAAATTAAATAATAATTTAGTAGCTACAGCAAAAAATAATACATATGCATTTATTTAATTTAGAATTATGTGTCTACAATGTCTTTATTCAAAAAAAAAATTATTCATTATCAATAAATTAAATAAGAGAAATAATTTTATTAGTTATATTGTCTTTATTTTTCTCCAATATAAAAATTCTTTACATTCAAATTCATCAATTGATTATATTCGTTACATTGTCCCTACAATGTCTTTATTAAAAAAAAAAATTATTCATTATCAATAAATTAATAAAGAGAAATAATTTTATTAGTTATATTGTCTTTATTTTTCTCCAATGTAAAAATTCTTTACATTCAAATTCATCAATTGATTATATTCACTACATTGTCTATTATCTTTTTTGTGCACTATTTTTTAATTTAATATCAAAGTTATAATACAAAATAATACTATATATTTATTTACCAAGTATTTTATTAATACAATGAAAAAATTAAAAAAATATAATTAATAAAGTCAATCATTTTAACTACTTGAGGGATTTGTTGACAAAGAGAGTATTCAAATAACACAACAAATTGAAGTGAGAACTATCTCGCAATGTCCTTGTTTGACAATCAACAGTTAGCGGTTAGAGTTAGCAGATTATATTAGCGGATTTGACCACTGAATTATATCAACGTTTGATAAAAAAATATTTAAAAAAATTAGCTGTTTATATTAACATGTAAAATGACCTAAGGGTATACATATATTTAATAATAATAATAATAATAATAATAATAATAATAATAATAATAATAATTGTTTTTAAAAAAATTAAAAAAAAATAATTAAGCCAATCATATTAACTACTTGGGAGATTTATTGACAAAAAGATTATTCAAATCACACAACAAATTGAAGTGGGAAACTGCCTCGCAATGTCCTTGTTTCGCAATCAGCGGTTAGCTCTTCAATATTAGTATATATTTAATATTTTATGCCCTAATTTTTATTTGTTCTCCCTTATGTCCCGTATTTGGTTTCAACCATGCATATACAATTATTTTATTGACAATTATAATCAATCTTGACTATATTATCTTGCATTTGTGAACTTAGAATTACCTATTTAAATACGCAAATTCAATATTCAATTATCTATGCATGAACAATTCAAATATAATCTTACTTTGATATACTTTAAAGTATTTATTTAAATAAATAAATTCCAATCGCGCAATGCGCGTAAAAAACTAGTAATAATAATAATCATCATCATCATCCAAACAAAACAATATACAAACTAAAATTAAAATTAGAAAAAAATAAGAAGAATGATGTGGGATAATTTTAATCTCACATTGAAATTGTTTGGAAAGAGGAGCTCTTGAAAATGTTTACAAACATAATTGCTTGCCCATCACTGTGGGCAAGTAGTGATAAGTCCAAAGTTTTTTTTTTAATTTTTTAGAAGTAAAGGAAAATTAAAAATGGAAAGGAAATATTTCAGTAATAATATTTTACATCATCCAGTAGTAAAGACATATTTTAAAAAATAGTAAATGTAAATTAAAAATCATCAAATTAAAATGTAACGGAAATTAGGTAAAAATATCACTACATCTATATTCTAATTGACTGAAAATAAAAAAAAAATAATTGACTGAAAATGAATCTAATATTACTAATTGACTGAAAATATAAAATGAAATGAATATTAATAATTGACTGCAAATAAAAAATGATCCATAATTGACTAGAAAAAAGACAAATAAATGGTCAGATTATTGCATTTTAATTAAAAATGGAATGAAAATTAAAAATTTGAGAAAAAAATATTTCAATAATAATATTCTAAATTATCAATAATAAATGCATATTTTAAACAATAGTAAAGGTAAATTAAAAATGGAACGGAAATATTTCAATAATAATATCTACATCATCAATTAAAAATGGAACGAAAATTAGGTAAAAATATCACTGCATTTGATATTCTAATTGACTAATTGACTGAAAATAAAAAAAATAATTTGCTGAAAATGAATCTGATATCACTAATTGACTGAAAATATAAAAGGATAACTAATTGAGTAATATTCTACCATTATATATTTTAACCCAAATAACCCGTCCCGATGAATTGAAGGTGTTAGCTCTAGACGAAGATGAACAAGATTGCGTTGTCACTACCAATGTCGTCTACAAAGAGGTTTCAATAATGTGTAAATATAATCGGGGATATTAAGTTTTTTTTTTTAAATGAAAAAAATTGTTATATATCTTGACAAAAAAATATATCTTCCATACAAATGAATAAGGATACCAATTCATTTCTATAACTGAGTTGTTAGAGAACGAGCACATTTGCCTAATTTATGAAAATACTAAATAATGATAAATAAAATCTTCAAAGTTATAGCACCATATGTGTACATCTAGACATTAGCTATTAATTTGAGCAATTATTTACACAAATTCAAACAATAATAACATCAAAATATATAAACGATGCAAACCATATCTTTAATTGCACTATATAATATTGGATGTTCTAATTTAAATAATTATATATCGATTCATGTATTCTTACTATATTACAACAAATTCATTCCGTGCATCGCACGGGTGCAAATACTAGTAGTATATAATATTTTAATACTATATAATATAATATCCTTAAATAAGTTATCATTTTCTTGAATTCTAAATAGAGTTTTATCGACTAGGCCCTTGGTGAATCCACAACTAATTAAGAACATTGATAATGTGTCGTACCAAGCTCGTGAAGCTTGTTTTAACCCATACAATGCCTTCTTTAATTTATCTCTAATGGATCGCTTATTCGTGCCTTTCTCTTATCCTTCTTGAATCTCTTTTCCTTCGGCTTGTATTCTCCTTGCGAAGGATTAGAAGTATTCGAATTTTTGCTTACCTTGGGGTGTGGACATTCGGCCATAAAATGTCCTGGATTCCTACCGTTATAATACTAAAATATAAAATATTAATCTAAAAACATCTTGAGTTTGAACAATTTAGGGTTATTTCGCTCAAAACGATGTAGTTTTGAGTGAAATAACCTATTAAAAAAAAACAAAAGAACAATAGCTAATCGGCTGACTAGGCGGCCTAGTCGGTGCCTAGGAGGCCTAGTCGGCGTCTAGGAGGCCTAGGCGGTCAGTGCCTAAGCGGCCTAGTCGACCGACTAGGCGGTCGACTACCTAGACCACCAATTATGGTGATAAGCTAGGCGGTCGGCCAACGGTTAGCGCCTAGGCGTCGATTAATCGGCGCCTAGGCGCGATTTTTGCGACATTGGTCCACGCAATACCTTGAGGGATATTTCCTTCTAAGTGATGGTTTTACCAAGATCATTGAGTTCTCCTAGAATCTTGATAAAGCGAGCTTCTATAGCGATGATGCTTTCACTTGGGAACATTTTGAAATATTCAAACCTTTTCATGGTAATTGTTAGCTTGTTGTCTTTTTCTTGTTAGTCACCTTCTCCAATACTGATGAGTGTATCCCATATTTATTTTGCGGTAGTGCACTTTCTTATATTTGCTCTCACTCCTCAATATGCATCATCAACTCCACTGGAAATCTCTTCGGCCAAAGTTGAAGTTTCTGACTGTGGCAGAGATACGGTGACGTTCGTTATCACTTTCCTGCCAATTGTAAATCTCCAACGGAGTATCATTAATGGACCGAACTGACAACTTTCGGTTACCTTTTTTAACTGAAATATCGATTGACTAAATTACATTTGTATATATATGTTTCAATTTTAAATAATTCATAAATAATACAGATTACTATTAGATTAGTTTTTATTTTCTTAAGCTCTTGGAGGTTGTTTACAAATGAGCCTCATGAGGGGTATTTATACCTATTCAACCTCATTAATGGATGGTGGAGATCAACTAGAACCTATGACTAATAATTAATATCTAGAACCCTCTCTAAATCTCTACACAACCCTAAGGTTCTAATTTTTCTTTCTTTCTTTCTTTATCCTTATTATTTTAAATAAATGACCATCTTTTACCTTTCCCAATTAAAATCTTTTTGATATTTTCTTTTCTCCTATATTTTTATCTATCCTCTGCTGCAACTCTTCACCGTCCAACAATTCCTTAAACATCTAACTCTTTTTTTTTTTTTGAATGACATCATTTATCGTTTCCAATTAAAAACTTTTTTCCTTTTGTTTTAATTTAATATATATCTCATATATATTATAATAAAAACAAAAACTTCTTTTTATAAATTAAATATCTCATATATTTAATAATATAAAAACAACATAATAATCACATCATTTAAATTTTATGAAAATGTCCTTTTTTTTTTTTTTTTTTTTTTTTTTTTTTTTTTTTTTACATTTATCAACTTATCAAAAAGCTAATTTTACCAAACACTTTTAAGCATAATCAGCTAGTTAACAGCTCTTCATTTTTCAGCTTCTAACTTATAGTTTTTTAGATGGAAGAGGTCCAGTTCCAATGAAGAAGATGGAAGAGGTCCAGTTCCACTTTGTTGGAAGAGGTCCAGTTCCACTTCCACTTATATTTTGATTGCTCTCCATCTATAAAGATTTATGGATGAGCAAATAGGATTCAAATTTCACACAAGCACACATAAGGCCATACACTGTCACAGTGATATGTATTCCATAATCAGGATTCATGATTCATGAACTCCTCATTTTATGGAGTCCTGATTTTAGGAATTAATTACATATAAGTATATAACACATTAACAAATTCATTCCATAATCAGGAGTCATGATTCATGAATCATGAACTCATCATTTTATGGAAATGGCCACAAATTAGGGCTTAACACTTCCACAGTTCAAGTATTCAACAACATTCAACAGTATTACAATTTACAAATTCAGTATGCTTCCAACATGGACATCATAAATTCAAAAGCACAAATTCATAATATCAATTACAAATTCAGTAGGCTTCCACAGTTCCACACTTCCACCACCATCATACATTTTGAAATAACAAATTTAAGGGTCCTTTAACCATAAACTTACAAACACATATCAGAATAAGCACAAATTCATCACATATCAGAATAAGCACAAATTCATCACGTATGTGGAAACCCCTTAAAATTAGGGTTCAATTACAAATTAGGGTGCATGCAACATCATAGAACTAGAACAGAACAGACAAACTCACAAACATGCAACAGGAAAATAAGAAAAAAATGACAGAGTTACATTTTACTTGTTTTCTCAAAGGTTCCCTCTGAGATCTAGGGCTTCAAGGCGTCAAACTTCCACTTCCACTGCCGTCCGGCTTCTTCCTTCTTGCCGTCTTTCCAGTTTGCACAGAGCCACATACACTTCCACAAGATTCCCGTCGAACTGTCGAAGACTCGAAGCCTCGAAGGAGTCGAAGGGGAGTTCAAAACCACAGATACTCTCAGACTCTCAGTTGAGACTCAGAGTTCAGACTTCAGAGAATCAGAGATTCACCGGAGAAGGAGATTAAGGAAGAAGATTAGATGAGAAGGACTGAAGATCGGATGGGGATGGCTAGAGGAGAGTAGGAGACTAAGGAGAAGAAGCTCTGGGGAGTGGGGAGTGGCCGAGTGGAGAATGAGAGAATGGCAAACCCTAGGTCTACGCAACGTTTTATACTTAGGCCATATTTCGGATCTCGGACGGGTTCGGATGGGATATTTCCTAACCCTACCCGTCCGTCTTTAATAGCCACGTTGCGTGGGGTCGATTCGGATATGACCCGAACCCGTCGGATTTCATCTCCGTTCGATAAGTGCTGGTTCGGGTCGGGCGGGTTCTTCGGGTAGTTTGGGTATTGCACAGCCCTACTGGAGCTGGCTCAGCAGTGTTGAAGTTTGAAGAAGTGAATCGGCATGCATGCACCTCTTCTAAATTAGATGTTGTGAAGATTAAAGTCGGTTGTTGTGGCTGAGGCCTATTGTGTATTCAAACCCCTTGTAATCTTGGTGAACATTTAGTGGATTGAGTTGCCCCGTAGACGTAGGAGTTAAGCTCCGAACTGCGTAACAAATTGTTGTGTTCCTGGTTCTACTTAGCTTTTTCCCTTAATTCGAACCTGTTTAATGAGACTCACAAACCCATCAATAAGACGCTTTTTTCTACATATGAGTGTAAACACTCATTTAACACATAAACGTCCATCCATCCGGCCAGTTGCGTAATCATATTTTGATAATCTTCATTGAAATTTGCAAAGAATGTTTTTTCCACACTAATAGTTGCAAATAGGGTTGGATGTAAAGCTTATGCAATAACCATGCATGTAAAAAAGTGAAGACAAGATCAACCTCCATTATATTGTTTCAAATGAAGAAAGAGTTAATACTATCTAGGGTCCTCCGAGTATAGTGGTTTTGCCACGTTTAGTCCTAAACTTTCAAATTACCATCTATGGTCCTTCGACTTTCAAATTGTTACCATCCGTAGTCCAAGTTAACCACCTATGGTCCTTCGACTTTTAAAATTTAACCAGTCGCGGTCCTCCTATAAGGACCATGGGTGGTGAAAATTTGATAGTTGAAGGACCTTGTGTGGTTAACTTGGACCACGGATGATAAAAATTTGAAAGTCGAAGGACCATAGGTGGTAATTTGAAAGTTTAGGACTAAACATGGCAAAATCACTATACTCGGAGGACCCTAGATGGTATTAAAAATGCAAGAAGAAGGCAACCAAATAGGTACTTTATATATTACCATCATAAAACATTTTTCACACTACAAAATGTCAAAAGTTTATTGGCATCAAGCAAACAATGCCTTCACTAACAATCATCTGCAATCAGGTTATGTTTCTCCCAATTAATCAAGTCAATGAATAATAGGAGAAACTTTTATGAATCAAATTATAGTGTTATTGAAATGATTACATGGCTACCACATAAAAATCAACCATGTATCACCAAAAACATATGATAATTCACAAGCAAATTAATAATCAAACAGAAGCAAAAAGTCACAGATTAAGAAAGATAAAAGCATGCACTTAAACGAAAATGATCCTCAAATCCATCCATTAAAACATAAAAGAGACTGGCTGGCGAAACATAAACAAATCGTTGAGCCGGCAGGAGAATGTATTTGAAATCTTCAACAAACTTGCTAAAACTGTTATAGGGACTCAAATACAACATCCTTTGTGGGAATGATCTTTACTTTTACACACTGTGATGTGATACGATTTTGTGCAATCTTAATTAAGGTCCACATCAAACTGTCAAAAGCAGGACATCCTGTACGTGTGTCTACCCTTGAATAAGACCTAGCAGATTTATCTGATTTGCATTTGATTAAACCAAACTTTGAACAGTGAAACTTTTTTATTTTCACATTTTGACTACCAGCAAAGTAATATTGCTTGCCATTTCTGACACCAAACTTTGAACATGAAACTTTTTTATTTTCACATTCTGACTACCAGCAAAGTAATATTGCTTGCCATTTCTGACACTAAATCCCAACCTATGCATAGTCATTATATAGAGTATATGCTTCTTCAATTGAATGAATTGAAAGCCCCAATAGCTCCTAATTAATTGAAAATTACAAAAAATACTACAACTATAACAAAATGGAAATACATATACAACTATAACAAAATGACCAAAGGCACTACATAAATGAAATTTTCATTTTGATGCACTTAAACACCAACAGTGTAAAATAATGTACACTTGGAGTAAAAATAATGTACACTTGGAGTAAAAATAATGTACATTTTCAGATGAGCAAATTACACTTTTGGTCATGTGACTATAAGGAGCGTGTTAATTTCAGTCCATAACTTTTAAAACTAACAATTTAGTCCTTTAACTATGTTTTTTTTAGCAGATTTGGTCCTCCCGGTCAAATTACCGGTGAATTTTCGCCGAAAAAACGTAATCCATTTTAAATCAAATATTTGGGGGGGGGGGGGGGGGGGGGGGGGGGTAAATCGGTCATTTCGTCACCTCCTTCTTCTTCCATCGAAGAACTCGCCGCCCAGCTCGCCGGGAGTGATGGGGTTGAAGCTTCGTCTGGGGTTCGTGAGCGGAAAAGGCTTGGGAAAAGGACTGCCACTGAAACTTCTTTGGCGGCGGAATGGACCTCCGAGGAGGAGGAGGTTCTTGGGTGGAGACTGTGCCTTAACGGCACCGACAACGGAGATCTATTGGAGGAGCCAGCCATTGTTGATAGATGAAGCAAGAGATCAGCACACAAGGGATGATTTCAAGTTTGGAAAATTCTCAATCTTTGAAACGGTGGTTTAATTTTAGGAAGATATTGATTGACTTAGGGATTGATTTTAGGAAGAAAAACAGTGGCAGTCCTTCTCCCAAGCCTTTTTCGCTCACGAACCCTAGACGAAGCTTCAACCCCATCACTCTCGGAGAACTAGGCGGGGAGTTCTTCGATGGAGAAGAGACGGTTTCCAGATTGAGCGGCTCGGCGGAGGAAGAAGGAGGTGACAAATTACCGATTTACCCCCCTAATATTTAATTTAAAATGGATTACGTTTTTCCGGTGAAAATTCACCGGTGATTTGGCCGGGTGGACCAAATATGCTAAAAAAAGTATAGTTAAATGACTAAATTGTTAGTTTTAAAAGTCATGGACCGAAATTAACACGCCCCCTATAGTCACAGGACCAAAAGTGTAATTTGCTCTTTTCAGATTGAATGAAAATTTCATTCTGATGCATTTAAACACCAGCACTGTAAAATAATGTATACTAGGGGCGTAAATAATATACACTAAGGACAAAAATAGTGTACATTTTCAGATTGAATGAAATTTTCATTCCGATGCACTTAAACACCACTGTAAAATAATGTACACTAGGAGCAAAAATAATGTATACGAAGGACAAAAATAATGTACATTTTCAGATTGAGTGAAATTTTCATTCTGATGCATTTAAACAAAAGCATGGTAAAATAATGTAGACTAGGGGCGGAAATAATATACACTAAGGATAAAAATAATGTACATTTTCAGATTGAATGAAATTGGTTAAAATTTGATAGTTGAAGGACTATGGGTAAACAGCTTAACTTGGATTACATATGGTAACAATTTGAAAGTTGGACTACAGGTACGTGGTCAATTTGAAAGTTTAGGACTAAACGTGACAAAACCATTATACTCAAGGACTCGAGATAGTAGTATAGTAGTAACTCAATACTTTGATGTTGATATCTTCTAATCTTTTAATTTAAAAGATATCAAATCTTCTCAATTTGGCGAAACATTCAGCAGAAATATTATATAGGCAAAAAAAATATTAATTTGACTCCTAAATTTTTATTGTTCAACCAATGGAATGATCTTGATATGGATTAATTGCTAAAAAAACATCTCCAATTTTTAAATTATTGAATCAAGAACTTTAAGTGAGTCAAACTCAAACACTACAAGAAAATATCAAAATATCAACGGATTTAGCTACGGATTAAATAGCTACAACTTAAGTATCTACAGATTTCAGTGTTTTATCAAACAAAGGAAACATGTTGATAAATTAAAAACCTACAGGTTTCAGTAATTTACTTAAAGATTTTTTCATTGACAAATTTAATTTTTTTTTAGTGCAAATAGAAAATTGATTGTTTTTATAGGAGATCTGGTTGCATGTTTTTATCCACCATGTTTATATCAATTTTTAAATTTTATGCCAATTTTGTTCAATTTGTTTGATGGATAAAAGCTTTAACCTAGCATGTTGGTAGAACAAGGTTGGTGTAATGTGGTGATTCATTCTAATTGTCAAATGGTGTGCAAATTTTTTAATCACGTCTTTCTGGATTATTCTTATGCGGGTTGTGTTTTAAGACATTGCCGGTATCTCAAACGACACTTTGAATCAGTGTCTATTAAGTATGTTCCTCGATTAGTGAATAAGCGTACTCATGGCCGTTAGTTCTTTACCTAGTCACTCTAGTTGGTTTTTTTTATCATTCCTGTTATAATAATATTATTATTAATATTATTAGTAATTAAACCAAGTCAAAGAATTTAATAAAAACAAACATGGGTGAGTCATGTATGTTAATGTGGAACATGCCTAGATTGTAGGAGTAGTACATGGAGCATTAGCTTCCTATTTATTAGCTTTCTCTTATTATAAATATGTGGTGTATTTTCATTTGTTAAATCATCCCAGTGAATAAACATTATTCATTCTAATCTTTCTCTCTCTCTCTTCCTATTTATATATTATTATATATAAATACATAGATATATTATATATAATATATATATTATATTTAATATATCTTACATTTGGTATCAGATCAGAGCCAGTCAACCTTTCAACCCCGAAATATTTCCCGTAGTGAAATATGGCAACAAATTTCAATATTGTATGGTCGGGTCCCAAATTGGACGGTAAACTCGATTACAATTATTGGCAAATTATGATGTCCACACATTTGCAAGCTCAAAATCTTTGGAGCTTTGTTGATCCCGGTCTACCCGAAGGAGCTGATGCAGCCGCTATACGGCGAGATAAATTGGCCTTGGGTCAGATTCACCAAGGTGTTCATTATTCCATTTTTGGGCAATTAGCTCGTGCTCAAACAGCAAAACAAGCTTGGGACATCTTAAAGGTGTCACACAAAGGAGTCGATCGGGCGCAGAAGTCTAAGTTGCAGTCGTTGAGAAGGTTGTACGATAATTGTGAGATGACCTCTACAGAAACAGTAGATATGTATTTCACTCGTCTTATTGATATGGTGAATAAGATGAGGTTATACGGAGATACAATTGAAGATGGTGCAGTGGTTGAAAAAGTTCTTCGAACTATGCCGATGAAGTATGACCATGTGGTGGCTTCGATCACAGAGTCACACAAAACTGAGCTCTTATCAATTGCAGAGCTGAAAGGTATGGTAGAAAGTCATATTGACAGGATTGCGTCAAAATCGGAACCACTAGCAGAAGAAGCTTTGAAGAGCCAAGTCACCCTTAATGTGACTGGCACTAATCAAAGAGGTGGAGGATCTGGTAGAGGTCGTGGAAGAGGAAGAGGAGGATCTAGTGGAAGAGGTCGTGGTAACTCCAACCAAGGAAGAGGTGGAGGTAATACCAAACAAGGTAAATTTCCATTTCATTGCTACAATTGTGGCAAGTATGAGCACAAGATTGCAGATTGTTGGTATAATGAGGACAACAATCGTGGAAATCAAGCAAACATTGCTGAAAAAACTGCTGAAAAGTCTGGTGAGAATTCTGAAACCTTACTTTTGGCCAGTGATAGTTTTTCTGCAGATAAAAACATATGGTTCTTGGATTCTGGGTGTAGTAACCATATGTGTGGGAAGAAAGAATTGTTTTCTGAACTAGATGAATCAGTCCAGTCTGAAGTGACATTTGGCAATAAGTCAAAGGTGCCAATTTTGGGAAAAGGTAAAATCTCTATTCAGTTGAAGGATGGTACTCACAATTTTATATCCGATGTGTTCTATGTTCCTGAACTACACCAAAATTTGTTGAGTTTGGGTCAGTTGTCAGAAAAAGGATATAAGATACATATTGCCCAGGGGTGTTGTACCATTGAAGATGCTAAAGGAGTTTTGATTGCAAAGGTAAATATGTCCCAAAATCGACTATTTCCTTTGAAAATTAAGCATACTCTCCTTGATTGCTTTAATTCTGAAGTTTGTGATGATAATTGGTTATGGCATATGCGGTTTGGGCATTTCCATTTCTCTGGGTTAAACTATCTTGCGAGAAAGGAACTTGTTTCTGATTTACCTGTTGTGAATGTCCGTGATCGTATATGTGAGATTTGTGTGATTGGGAAGAAGCATAGAGATCCCTTTCCCGTGGGCAAGTCAAGGAGAGCTACAAAACAGTTGGAGATTATTCACTCAAACCTATGTTCGTTGGAGGTTCCCTCACATGGAGGTTGTAAGTACTTTATTACTTTCATTGATGCTTTCAGTAGAAAAACATGGGTTTACTTTCTGAAGCAAAAGTCTGAAGCATGTGATGTTTTCAAACAATTTAAGGCTTTTGTTGAAAAGCAAAGTGGTTATGAAATTAAAATCTTGAGAACTGATAAAGGTACAAAATATATTGCCTGTGATGATTTTCTGAAGAAGAAGGGTATTCAACATCAAATGACAGCTAGATACACTCCACAACAAAACGGAGTGGCTGAGAGGAAGAATAGGTCTACCATGGATATGGTAAGGTGCATGTTGAAATCCAAGAATCTGCCTAAACTTTTTTGGGCAGAAGCTGTTGCTTGTGCTGTCTATGTGTTGAATAGGTGTCCAACTAAGAGTGTCCGTGATATGACACCTGAGGAAGCTTGGAGTGGGAAGAAACCCTCTATAAGAAATCTTAAGGTTTTTGGATGTTTGGCATATGCACATGTGCCAGATCCATTGAGAAAGAAATTGGATGATAAAGGTGAGAAGTGCATATTCATTGGTTATAGTGACGCTTCAAAGGCTTATAAACTATACAATCCTGAAACTAAAAAGGTTGTTATAAGTCGTGATGTCACTTTTGATGAATATGGTGCCTGGATTGGTTAGCTAAAGATGAAAGTTTAGTTGTTATTCCTGCTATTGAAAATATTGTTGAAGAGCAACCGATTCCAGATAATGTCCAGTCTCCTTCACAACCAGAATCGTCAATTCGACGATCTCAGCGCGAGCGCCATTTACCAGCTCGCTTGCAAGATTATGTTTTGGGTCATGATAATGACCTGTCTGATGAAGAGATTATTCAATTTGCTCTCTTTGCAGATTGTGATCCTTTAACTTTTGAGGAGGCTGCTACAGAAACTCATTGGCTTAAGGCAATGGATGAGGAGATACGTACCATTGAAAAGAATGGTACCTGGGAGTTCACAGATTTACCTCCTGGGAAGAAGCCAATTGGAGTAAAGTGGGTTTACAAAACGAAATACAAGTCAGTATATCGAACTTGAAGACGGAGACATTTTTCAAATTGAAGAAGAAAATTGGAATGACCAATACATCCAACTTGGTTTAAAGGAGGCAATGTTATAATAATAATATTATTAATATTATTAGTAATTAAACCAAGTCAAAGAATTTAATAAAAACAAACATGGGTGAGTCATGTATGTTAATGTGGAACATGCCTAGATTATAGGAGTAGTACATGGAGCATTAGCTTCCTATTTATTAACTTTCTCTTAGTATAAATATGTGGTGTATTTTCATTTGTTAAATCATCCAGTGAATAAACATTATTCATTCTAATCTTTCTCTCTCTCTTCCTATTTATATATTACTATATATAAATACATAGATATATTATATATAATATATATATTATATTTAATATATCTTACAATTCCTTCGTGTATTGAACATTTAATTTCTTGATGTCTATGAATTTGGTTTGTTTTTGATAAAAAAAAAAAAAAAAAAAAAATTTAACCTAGCATGTTGGTAGAACAAGAAACATAATTGAAAGTTGAAACTGGCCATAATGGGCTACCTACCCATTGGAGTGGATAATTCTATCTAGGAAACAACCTCACCTCCCAATATCATATCAATGGAAGCATCGCCATTGCTCAGAAACACCACCACCCAAAAAGAAAGCTGGCCATAATGGTCCTTTAATTATTAAATAGTATGTTGTCCATCTCCCTTAATTTTTACAAACATGGCCCTTTAATTATTAAACGAGTTATAAATTTAATTTCTGGACTATCTGTGACATCAAACTCCATTTGTATAATATAGGTTTTATATATGATAACTAGCATTTTGTACGCGCGATGCGCGAAAACTTATGCCTAATATTAAAATATTTGTAAATAACAAAATTTAAAAAATTAGTTAAAATTATGTTTTGCAATTTCTTAAAGTGATGATACTTTTGAATTATCATATATTTAAATAATATAGTGATCAAAACAAAAAATAAATAAATTATATTTTTATATAATAATAATTTACAAATAATACTAAGCTAACACTCACATATATGATATATTGATATAGATACACAAATAATATACATACATTATATATATATATATATATATATATATATATATATATATATATATATATATATATATATATATAATTTAGCATTCATATAAATATTTAATTAAAATATAATTTATAATTAAATTAATTGTTATATGATAATTTTAATAAAATGATAATTAAAAATAGAAAAAAGATATGATAGATGTAGGTGTATGGTAAGATTGGTAGATATATTAAAAACTAATGGTGTTATAACGGTGTAAGGGTGATTTTGTCCAATGCAAATGAATGTACAACAATTAAAGCAAAATGTATATATTTATTAACATATAAAAAAGGGACAAAAATCAAGGACATAACTTGTATTGACAATTATTATGTTTTTAGATATAGAAAATTAATTAATTAAAAGGTACAAATATGCTTTTGTAAAACTCTGGATATAAACAAAGCCTTAATTACTTCTTATTAATTGATGGACGAAATTGACAAATCATTTAATAATTAAAAATTAAATTTTGTTATAAACATATTTAGTGGACATCATTTGTAACGGAGGTAATAACTGATGTTTTGATTGTTCATTATGTTTATTTTTATCCTTTGTATTAGATGTAGACATATATACCTTGTATCACGAGGTAGATGATGAATAAGAGATGATCTTCATTTTCTCCATTATCTTTCTATTTTGGATATTCACTTAACACGTTATCTCAGTCAATATTGATGGTATAAGCATCAATGAAATATCTAAAGAGCTTGATGATATCAGTTCATGTCTAAAGACGGAGATTTTTGAAACAAAAAATTGGGAAAGCTAAGTATTATCTCGACTTGAAGATTGAGTTTTTTCCCTTGAATGAATTCAATACACCAGTTAGCCTACATCTACAATGCTATTCTCTATACTATCTATTGTACTATTTATTAAATAGTACACCAGTTAGCCTACATCTATTGCACTATTTTCTTGTCTAGTTTTTTCCCACAGGGTTTTCCTAGCAAGTTTTTATCGACGCAAGATTGTGGACAAATAATGTCCAAGAGGGAGTGTTATAAACATATTTAGTGGACATTATTTGTAACGGATGCTTTGATTGCTCATTATGTATATTTATATCCTTTGTATTAGATGTAGGCATATATACCTTGTATCATGAGGTTGATGATGAATAAGATATGATCATCCTTTTCTCCCTTATTATCTCTCTATTTTGAATATTCTCATAACAAATTTATAAAAGAAAAAATTTATAATTAAGAAATAATTGAGTGATTGAAAATTTAAATTTTTTTTTAAGAATTAATAAGGTTCAACTAAATTTTAAATTCCAATTATGAACTCGAACTACAACCACTCAATTCACCTTTTACAATATTTTAAAGATGTAGGCTCTCTAGGGTTGATAGCCACTAAAATAAACCATGAAAAATGTCAAAGCAATCTAGGAAACATAGAAAGGTTCAAATAAATCATTCCATTTTGGCCATAAACAAAGCATTGATGGGTGCAGTGAATCCTGCCAAACAGAAATTAAACTTCTTGTTCAGCACTATCATTTTGAGCCTCTCAAGTCAACTTCT
This sequence comes from Ipomoea nil, assembly GCF_001879475.1. Classification (NCBI taxonomy): domain Eukaryota; kingdom Viridiplantae; phylum Streptophyta; class Magnoliopsida; order Solanales; family Convolvulaceae; genus Ipomoea; species Ipomoea nil. The sequence continues at coordinate 2,047,596 of NW_017617990.1, read as the reverse complement.
TGCCTTGTGACATCCAAATCCTTTAGTACCATTTGTATCGTAAATTTTGAGTGGAAAAAAAAGTAAAACTCATATATAATGTACACTGGTATTCAATATTCACAATAAAACTAATTTTATACCTTTTTACATGATAGAAAGTATATCCTCAGCTTCACCTTATAACTATCAATGAAATAGAGCTATCAACTCGATCATTTTGAATTGGTTAATCAATTGATGCTATGAAAACAACTTTTTGTCATTGTAGTGCTAGGAATTGTGTCACACCGAAAAGAACAAACTGATAATGATTTGAAATGGGCCGGGTTCAAATCTTACTAAATCAAATTAAAATAATTTTTGATTAGTTTTGTAATTTTTTTGCATTTGAAATATTCACTGGTTATCTTGGAAATATTCATTCATTATTAATTAAAATTATAATCAAAAAGAAAAAAATCTAAGGTGTTTAGCGACACAATGCAAATGCCATACTACTCATACAACTAGATAGCTACACCTACATAATTATATCAGGTACAATATTGATATTATTGTTGCTCAATACTATAAAAATTTTCTAATTATAACTTATTAGTAACTTAAAATAAGCTATAAGCTCCTAAATAAGCTCTGCTAAACAAAGCTTATAATACATTTTATTCTAACATTTTCAAAACTACTAAGAATGGAGAAAAAAATAACTTATATTGCATGAGAGAGAATCTTGAAATTTTCAATTGGGAGAACAAAATTAATTGTTTTATTTTAGATATTCTAAATACAATTAATGAATTGCATCACATGATCTGAATTCCCATGACGAACACCTTCCTATTGATCATATGTAGTTGACAAACCAGATCTATGTTAAATATTTTGTGATCTAACAATAATAATAACAACAACAACAACAACAACAACAACAATAACAACAACAACAACAATAATAATAATAATAATAATAATAATAATATAATAATAATAATAATAATAATAATAATAATAATAATAATAATAATAATAATAATAAGGTCGTATCCTCTTGTGATGTGTCGCTCTCATCACTGGATGATTCTTCGGATTCACTTGTCTCTAATGAATCGCTTATTAGTGCATTTCGCTTATCCTTCTTGAATCTCTTCTCTTTGGCTTGTATTCTTCCTGCGAAGGGTTAGAAGTATTCGAATTTTTGCTTATCTTGGGGTGTGGACATTCGGCTATAAAATGTCCTGATTTCCTACAATTATAACAGACATTTGTGTTATCCTCGACTGGTTCTTTCCTCGATTTCCTAGCCTCTTTGAAAGAGTTTCCATGAGATGGTTTTTTGGCGTTGTTGTTTCGCATAAACTTCTTGAATTTTCTGACAAATAAAGCAAATTGTTCGTCAGATAAAAAATCACTATTTCCTACTGACCTGGATGTTGATGGTTGATCGGCCATCAATGTGGATGTTCGTTCATCACGTTCTTCTTCGATTCTCGTCTTCATCTCGAACTCATATGTACGCTTTAAGATCACTACAGAGTTTATCCATAAATAACATCCTTAGATCTCTATGATCTCGCATTGCGGTCACCTTCATGTCCCAACTAAAAGGTAGTCCACGCCATGGTTGAAAAAATCGCTAGGCGTCCAGAGGGCGCCTAGCGCCTAGGCAGCGATTAATCAGTGCCTAGGCACCCGCGTATTTTTCTATTTTATTTTTTATTTTTTAAAAGTATGTTTAAAATTTTTAAATATTTTTAAAGAATAATAACTATAAACTATTTAATATTTTAACAGTTAATACTAAAATATTAAATATTAATTTAAAATCATCTAGAGTTCGAATAATTTAGGGTTATTTCGCTCAAAACAATGTCGTTTTAAGTGAAATAACCTATGAAAAAAAAAAGAACAATAGCTAATCGGGCTGACTAGGCGGCCTAGTCGGCGTCTAGGAGGCCTAGGCGGTCAACGCCTAAGCGGCCTAGTCGGCCGACTGCCTAGACCACCAATTATGGTGATACACTAGGTGGTCGGCCAACGCTTAGCGCCTAGGCGTCGATTAATCGGCGCCTATGCGGGATTTTTGCAACACTGGTCCACGCAATACCTGGAGGGATATTTCCTTCTAAGTGGTGGTTTTACCAAAATCATTGATTTCTCCAACAATCTTCATCAAGCGAGCTTCTATATCGGTGATGCTTTCACTTAGAACATTTTGAAATCTTCAAACCTTTTCATGGCGATTGTTAGCTTGCTGTCTTTTTCTTGTTTGTCGCCTTCTCCGATACTGATGAGTGTATCCCATATTTCTTTTGCTGTAGTGCACTTTCTTATCACTCCTCAATATGCATCATCAACTCTATGGGACACCTCTCCGGCCAAAGTTGAAGTTTCCGAGCGTGACAGAGATACGGTGACGTTCGTTATCATTTTCCGGCCAATTGTAAATCTCCAATGCAGTATCATTAATGGACCAAACAGACAAATTTCGATTACCTTTTTTAACTGAAATTTTTTTCCCTGATTAAGAATTTTTTAGAATTTCAGTTAATGGTTTATTTGGTTTGAAAGTATCGATTGACCAAATAACATTTGTATATATATGTTTCAATTTTAAATAATTCATAAATAATACGGATTACTATTAGATTAGTTTTTATTTTCTTAAGCTCTTGGGGTTGTTTACAAATGAGTCTCATGATGGGTATTTATACACAGAGATATGGCTAAAATACTGAGAAGTGGATGATTTGTGCGGGAATTTCAACGTCTTGCTCTTTTGCTCTACTTTTGCCTTTGTTTGTCCAAATAAGCAAGACAACTAAACACACCATAATTTGACTCTCTAAGAGGTGTTGCCTCCATCTTCATAGCTTCTCATTGGCTCCCATTGACTATACATGCATCCAAAATGCCCCAAAAATCATTCAATTCATCTAAATCATCAAGAATTACACATAAACACACAAATGAATCAAATGAGGGACACTTTGGCCAAAGTTATAACAATAACAATGAAAATAAGCTTAAAGGCAAGATAAAATTATCAATATTTAGACTCTTACCAAGGAAAATAATCAAATGGGAATGACCCTTACTTTTACACACAGTGCCACTATACTATACGATTTGTGTAATCTTAATTAATTAAATGGCTTTAAAATAGGTACTGATCTGTGATCTATTGTTTCACTATCCTCCGGGATTAGGATGTGGACCATAAATTGTAATCGTCAAAAATATCATGGGGGTGGTGTTTTCTTCAACAATTCATCCAATTCATCTAGTAATGGATGATTGCCCATAGCGCTCACTCCTCCCTATGCATCATCAGCTCCACTGCCCACAACGCTCACTTACTCCTCTATATGCATCAACTCCACTGAAATTGAATTTTTCAAGGGTGGCAGAGATACGGAGACGTTATCATTTTCCGGCCAATTGTAAATCTCCAACGAGTATCATTAATGGACCGAACCGACAAATTTCGATTACCCTTTTTAACTGAAATATTTTCCTTGGTTAGAATTTTTTAGAATGTTTTTAGAATATCGTCCTTCTTTTTAATTTTTTTGTTTCCCTCCAAAGAAAAAAAAAAAAAAAAAACTCACACGCCTACACTCAGGGAAAAAAATTCCCTCCCAAACAATTTTTTTTTTTTTTGTTTAAACAGGAGGAGGTTACCCAGAAAAACAACTATAAATGACCTAAAACCCCACTTGTATCTCTGGGGATTCGTCTTGGCTCATTTTCTCCCAATTTGTCAAGTCGGATCTCGTCTATTAGCTCCTGAGGCATGTCATTTAAAACTCAAAGGCCAATCGGATGGGAGATTGCCACCGTAGCTAGTTTGTCTGCTGCCTTATTCACCTCCTTGAAGACATGTACGTACTCTACCTCCGGGATACGCTCAGCCGCCCTCCAGCATTGCCTGATAACGTTGCTAGAAGTGTCCTGACGTTCCACTAGCTCGCGCAAGGTGTCTATTATCCTTTTGGAGTCGCATTCTACCACCAGTCTTGTGACGTTGTATTCCCCCGCCATACACAACCCTTGCAGAATTGCCCAAGCTTCGGCTTCCTTAGCTTGGCATCGGCCAAGGTTAAGAGTAAAACCACGATGCCAGTCCCCATTCGAGTCTCTGATCTAACCTCCGCAAGCAGCTACACCATTAGTCTTACAGCAACCATCGGTATTGAGCTTCATCCAACCACTTCCTGGCTTCCTCCACCCCACTCGTACATCTGCTGGTAGTTTGTGCTTCATAGCTATAGACCTGTGCTTTGCAAACGCAAACTTAACCTCTGCATCGTAGCGAAGGAGCCACTCCACTTTCTGCCCCATCGCTATGGCCTGACCTCTGAAGATCTCGTCGTTGCGCCACTTCCAGATTTACCATAGCCGAGTGCAGAAACGTTCCGGCCAATCATCTCCAAAGCCCGACCACGCTGCTCCTCGTAGGTTGGTCTCTAGCCATTTGCCCTAGGCCAAAGAACACAGCTGGTTGTTTATGCGGCGCTGGAGGGCTGACCCCCAAATGGTTTCAGCCGCCGAGCAAAATCTGAACAGGTGGTCGAGGTCCTCTACTTTACCTGCACATCGAAAACAATACATGTTAGTTGTTAACCTGCGTCTGACTCGTTCGGCATTGGTGAGGATTTTCTCGTGACTGACTAGTCATAGAAACATGCTCAGCCTTGCTGGAACACAAAGCCTCCAGAGCCTGCTCCACTGGCCATCTTCGGTTGTTATCTTATCGTTTGTCGCCATGTTATAAGCTAGATGTATGGAGAACTTCTCGCTGTGATCTGGTCCCCAACCAAACCCATCTGCCAAGTGGTCCTCTACAAGGATAAAGCTTGCCAATCTATCCTTCACTTCCAAAGGAAGTAAGTTTTCCAGGATCTCCCATTTCCAACCGCGTTGATCATCCCAAAAATCCCTGACATTCGCATATAGAATAGGCAGGGCTAAAGGTATGGTCAACTGATTATAAAGGGGTTCAGGCGTGATCTAGGCATCCATCCAGAACTTGGTCATTTTCCTGTTCCTCACTATCCGTGTCAGGCCCTTCTCCACAAGGTCTCGTGCCCCTGAAATACCTCTCCAAGCATTCGAACACTTGCGTCTACCAGCGGCCTCAATCTCATCCCTCCAGTTCTATTATATTTCGTGCTTAGGGTTCGTGCCCACAAACTATTTGCCTCCGTCTTGTGCCTCCAACTGAATTTAGCCATATTTGCTGTATTCAGCTCGTGCATACGCTTTAAACCCAGTCCGCTAGCTTCTTTATTAGTCGTGACCAATCCCCAGTTAGCTAAGCTTAGCTTATTCTCTGTTCCTTTGGCCCCCCAAATAAATTTCCTCATCCGTTTTTCTATTTCCAAGCAGATACTCTTTAGGAGGGCCGTTGTTTGCATGGTGTAGATTGGTATGGCGTTCAGTACTAACTTGGCCAGAACGACCCTTCCCGCCAGATACAAGGTTTTCGCTTTCCAACCGTCAAGACGCCCTGAGATCCTGTCTAGAAGCTCTGAATAGGTGGTTGTAGTAACTCGGCCATGAAGGGCAGGCACCCCCAAATACTTGCCTAGGTCGTTAGTTCGGGATACTCGCAGACGGCTTGCAATGAGGTCTGCATATCCTGAGTCTACGTTCTTCAAGAAGAAGACCTGGGACTTACTCAAGCTGACCTTCTGACCCGATGCACTGCAGAAGCGATCCAAGCACTGTTCCACTATTTCAGCCTGTTCTTTTGATGCCTCCGTGAAAAGTACCATGTCATCTGCAAAACATAAAAGAGTTAGAACAGGACCATTAGGAGCAAGTTTTATACCTTTCCATTTTTTATCAGTGTTCTCAGTGACAATAGCCTGGCTAAGCCTCTCCATACACAGCATAAAAATTGCCGGTGACATAGCGTGCCCCTGCCTAATGCCTCGTTCAGGGTGAAAGGGTTCCAAGCGTTCCCCGTTCCAGATAATTGATAGCCTGGAGGTTCTTATGCAAGTCATCATGAGGTCCTTTATCGTCGTAGTAAAACCAGCACTTTCCTAAGTGTCCTGAATAAAATTCCAAGACAAGCGGTCATAGGCATTCTCCAGGTCCAATTTGATTGCCATATAGCCCTTTGCACCTCTCTTCTCGCGCATGGTATGCATAACTTCATGGAAGATGAGGACGTTGTCCGTAATCTGCCGCCCTGGTACAAAAGAACTTTGAAAAGGTCCCACTACCTTGGGCAGGATGTGTTTCAGTATGTTCGTTATCGTCTTGGTGATAATTTTGTAATTATGTTGCATAGGCTGATGGGTCTGAACTGTTTAATGCTCTCCGGGGCCCGCACTTTGGGAATCAAGGCAATCAGGGTGTCATTAATCTCCACGGGAAAAGTGCCTGTCGTGAAAGCTTCTCTTACTAGCCTAAACATGTCCTGACCTATTGTGTCCCACATGTGTTGATAGAAACCTGCCTGAAAGCCGTCTGGTCCTGGCGCCTTAAAAGGCTTCATGTCCTTGAGCGCGTTGTGGACTTCATCAACCTTAACCACCCTGTTAAAATGTGCCCAATCCAGGTTACTAATGCGGGGGGAAACTTGCATTTAGCTGCTCTCTGATGCCTTCCTCTGTGTCCTTAGAAAACAACTGGACATAGTAATTCTGGATGTGTTCTCGGAGTTCAGGGTCTTTGGTAAGCCATAAGCCTTCGTCATTAATAAGTCGTTGAACGGAATTCCGGGATTTACGAATTGTAGCCGCGGTATGGTAATAAGCTGTATTTCTATCCCCCGAGTAGATCCAATCCTCCCTCGACTTCTGAAACCAAATGAGTTCTTCTTGGTGTAAGGTTTTTCCAAGAACCTCCTATAACTTGACCTCCAGTCTAGCAAGGCCCTTATGGTAACTTGTCGCTAGGATCTTTTGGATACCCAGAATCCTCACCGTGAGGGATCTCTTTCTTTTGAACACATTGCCGAAGGTGTCCTTATTCCACCTTGCAAATTCATTTGCCAGGTCTTTGGTGTTAACTGAAAGACTTCGTTCCGACTTCTAAGATCGTTCAAAAACTCCTCGCAAATTGGCATGGGTGAGCCACGGTGCCTGGAAAAAGAAAGGTGCCAACATTGACGTTCGTCGGCCCCCTTCCACCTGCAAAAGTAAAGGTGCATGATCAGAAGCAATCCGTGCTAGGTGAGTAACACACGCACCTGGAAATCTAGTATGCCAAGCTGTATTGCACATGGCCCTATCCAAACGTGCACCCTTGAAGGTGTCAGTGTTCCCATCCTTCACCCAAGTCAGTTTAGGTCCTAAGAAGCCCAAGTCTATGAGACCTTCGTGGATCCAGTTCGTGAAGTCTGAGGCCCGATGCGTCGAAAAAACACTGTAGTTACTTGTCTCTTCCTTATTTGTGACTGAATTAAAGTCCCCTGCTGTGATCCAAGGTCCCGTGATGCCTTGCACCGAATGTCTGAGGTCCTTCCACAACTATCGGTGCAAATGATGTGTTGGACTCCCGCGGACAGGGGCCAGATGCCAAGGCGATTGGTTATCAGACTCCACCTGCAAAAGAATAAATTGTGGGTGAGTACATTGAACCGTTATCCGCACTGGTTCCTTCCAGAAAACCCAGATGCCACCGCTGAAACCAACAGCTTCCACCCGAACCCAGTCCTCGAAACCAATCTTCTTACAAATTTCGTTTGCATGAACACCTGAGACCTTGGGCTCAAAGAGCCTCACGATGCGGGGTCTGTGAGTCCTAATAAGATGGTTAAGAGTGCGTAGGAACCGCTTGCCTCCCGCACCCTGACAGTTCTAAAAAATGCAGTTCATTTAAAACAAAACAGGGTAAAGCAAAGAAAGAAAGAGCAACCCCAAGCTAGAAAAACCAAACGCAGATAAGACACAACAAAAGCGACACAAACATAAAAGCCAAAAGAAAACCAAAAACCGGGGGTACTTAAGTAGCACCCCCGTTACCTCTATTCTCCCGCTGCGCTGAGATCTCTTCAAGGTCCATGACTTCGTCTCCCTCATCGTCCCTGTGGTCCTTTGACGACTGCTACACCGACAAAGGCGCCAAGCCTCCCGTGTCCCCCATGTAAAGCGTGATGAGCTTATTACCAAACCTCCCTGCGCTCCCCTAACGACGACATGCTCATCCTCCTCCACCGCACGTCCGGATCGACCCACACTTTCCCGCCCTGCTCTGCGCGCAGAAGTTGACGCAACATTTTCCTTCCCCCGCAGTTGCGTAGGTTCGTTCAGGACTTGCTTCTCATTCACTATCACATTTGGTCGCTTGCTTTTTTCTCCCCTATTGGTTGCGCGTGACTGCTCCAAGAAACCACTATATCACCCTCCTCAGCTCTGGGTGGGTGATCCCTCATTTCATCCCCAACTAAATATGTAATTCCATGCGCATCCACCTCTCCAGCCCCATTCTCCTCTCCCAGTGCCAGCGATGCGAACCGAAAAGCATGTACACCAATCCCATCTCTGCTTCGTGCCCCTCCCCCACGGTTGCCCCCTGGTCGGAGGTTACGGTCAGAAAGGGCCGCCGGCGGTCTGCCCCTCTATTGTGGTGCAAGCATCCATTCTCCGAACAGGACCTTGGGATCCACTGCATCATTAGGCTCTTTGGGTGGGTCCTTTTTAGCTTCCTGATTTATTCCCTCTCCCGCCCCAGCACCTTCACTCTCCTCCGTTGGCCTGCGCAACAGTGGACAGCCATCTTTCGCATGCCCATACAATCCGCATGAAAAGCATACTAAATGCATGCCCTCATAAGCCACAGTTCGCACCTTCCCCTCGTAGGTAAATTTAGATATGAGGGGTTTTCGCATATCAACCTCAACACAGATTCTAGCGAACATACCTCGAGAGACAAGACTGGTAGCTTGATCAACGCGTATAGTCCGACCGATTCTGTTTCCAAGCTTCCGCAGGAAGATTATGTCATAGTATTCAACTGGAATGTAAGGAACCCTGGCCCAGACGAGCACCTTCTCAGTTGTATCATTCAGAGGATCAAAGTCGGGTATCCAAGGCTTCACTATTAAGTAATGATCCAACACCATCCATGGCCCTTCAAACATTGCGAATTCCAGATTGTCTATTGAACCAAAACGTACCAGGTAATAATCGTTGGCGATGGCAATCAGATCCAAACTTCCCTACGGTTTCCACATTGTTGTTAATCTTCGAAGCATGTATGCATAGCCTACCCGCCTGCCCATAACCTTTATGATGAGTGCCTTCCGCCATGGGGCCTGATCTTCTCTACCTCTTCCTTTGTCAGTCTGATAGTAGGACAAAGAGGATCATCATCCTCCTCCACAACCAGCTCTTCATAACGTCAGCCTGATCCGATGCGCAAAGGATGGGTTCCGATCTGGCCACACTCCTTCTCGTCACACTTTCTGCGTATGTACGTATTGGGGCCTCCAGCGCTTGGATCATTCCTTGCATGGCCGACGGCAGCTCAAAGCCCCCGACATCGTGATTCGTCAAAGACAGCATCCCTCCACTTCCACCATCGTGTCCATCGGCGTTTCATAGACTACCTCCACCTCTAGCATCCCGGTGCCTGCGCTTTCGATCATCGTAGTTTGCTCAGGCATCGCATTTCGCTTAGACTTTTCCGTGCTCCGTTCTAGTAGATCGAGGTCCTCCGTCGAGCGCTGCGTAGAGAGTTTTCCGTCCATCTCTCAGAGAATTTCTTTTCCCAAACAATTTTTTTTTTGGTTTTTTGTTTCATTCCTCAGCTCACAATTAGCAGGGAAAAAAAAACAAAGCTCTGCATAAACCAGCCGACGAACGTCTGCCTCAGCTCACACGTCGACGCCGTTTCTCCCTTCCCGGCCAGCCACCCCCGTCGCTCTAACATCCACCGCCGTCTATGACGCTCCAACTTCAAAGTTCCGAGATACGGCCAATGCGGTGGACAGCAATGGGGAGTCGAGCATCTAATAGCAAATGCGAGTCTGATGCGGTACTATATGGTTTGTTGCAGAGCTTCTTTTGGAGGTATTATTCCCATATCATACTATGAATTTAAAACTAGGGTTTATAATTATACTATGTGAATATATATATTTTTCTCTAAATATTTGTTTCTTTGAATTTTTGTATGATTTTTGGATAATCCATTGAGGTTTTTGTGATACCCTTGGTGTTTGTTGAAATCTCTCAAAAGAACAACCCAACCTATTTCAATTCCTTTAACTCTTTTGAACATCTAGTTAGTGATGTCCAGTTGGTGTTTGTAGAAGTACTTTTTGCATTGAAATACATATTTGGATATGAGTACAGTTTTTTTATTATTGTTTTCCAACACAGCTTACGATTTCCTGGATACAAGTGAAAAAAGAATTTTAATATTCACATAGCATACAATTCCACTTATGCAGGCATATTAAATTTATGTGCTTCTTTGTCAACTCACAGATTCTTGATGAATCAAGATTACTTTCACATTGCTTCAGTGTTCCCAATTTCTCTTTGAACTTTTAAAAACAACCATTTTATTTAATATGTTTTGTTATTGTATTTTGTTTTAAGGTTTACTATTTTTAGTTCAATGCTCAAAGTCTCAAAGATAATTCATTTGTGTGTTGAGGATGTACACTTTTTTATTAATGCATATTAGAGCACAAACATAGAGACTTTTTTTTTCCTTATCCTTAGTTGGATTTTAATAATCAGAAGGCATAGAATTGCAGGATTGGATTGAAGAAATGTCAACTTTATAAGATCAATTGACAGGAATCATTTTCTAACTATGTGACTTGAAGGATTTTATGATCCAAAAACTTCAAAAAGTTTCACGGTAACCTAGAATTTTTGGCTGCTAATCTTGGAGTAGACTTCATTTGCAATTCTGAGATCCCAACTGTGAATTTTGTCTCTATTCATGTATACCCAGATCAGTGGTATGATTTCCTTAACCTACGCCGACGCCTTACAATTTTCCAGGTTAACTAGATGATTTGTAGAACCAACACTTTCTTTGTGGTTCTATATGAACTGCATATGTATTTATTTTACATATATTGAATTAGTAGCTGTGATTATTATTATTCTTATTTATTTATTTATTATTTTTGGGTGAAGGTGGAGATGAAATTCAAGGACAAATGGCTTGCTTGTATAATTGTATTACACTTGGTCCACAAAAACCCAGTAGAACCAACACTTTCTTTGTGGTTCTATATGAACCGCATATGTATTTATTTACATATATTGAATCAGTAGTTGTGATTATTGGGAATGGATCAGGTGCATTTGTGGCTTCCCGTGCGGTTGTGCGGTAGATTAATGTGCGTGAGTCGCGTGCTTAATGTGCCTGAGATTTGTACTTAATGTGCGTGAGTGTGTAATGTTAATGTGCGTGAGTTTTGTACTTAATGTGCCTGAGTATTGTGCTCAATGTGCATGAAGTTTGTGCTTAATGTGCGTGATTTGAGTTCAGAAGGAAGCAGAACAAAAAGAGAAGGTGGGTGAATCTTTTCTGATTGTGTGTGAATGGATGGATATATGTAAACGCACATATGGCTGTTCTGATTTTATGTTAAAAACAAGACAAAATCCATTCCTCCACCACTTCGAAACAAAAAACAAGAAGAAAATGCAGCAGTGGATGCGCATAATTTTCACAGCAGTGGATGAAGAACACACTCACGCACATTAAGCACACAACTCACGTACCTTAGGCACAAGACTCACACACCTTTTAAGTACAAAACTCACGCACATTAACATTACACACCCACGCACATTAAGTACAAATCTCAGGCACATTAAGCACAATACTCACGCACATTGAGTACAAACCTCACGAACATTAATCAACCGCACGGGAACCTTACACTGTGATTATTATTATTATTATTCTTATTTATTTATTTATTATTTTTGGGTGAAGGTGGAGAGGAAATTCAAGGACAAATGGTTTGCTTGTATTACACTTGGTCTACAAACTTTCCGCACTCATATTTCTGATAAGTTAAGTAGCTTTTCCAGTATAACAGCCATGAAGCTGTAAAAGCTTTGTTTGCTGTTTCATTTTTCCTTGCACATATTGAAATAGTTTCTATGTTTTCCCTAGTTAAGAATTTTTTAGAATTTCGGTTAATGGTTAATTCGGATTGAAAGTATAGATTGACCAAATTACATTTGTATATAGATGTTTTAATTTTAAATAATTCATAAATAATACCGATTACTATTACACTAGTTTTTATTTTCTTGAGCACTTGGATACTTCGATTCTAGAGGTTGTTTAAATATGAGCCTCATGAGGGATATTTATACCAATTCAACCTCCTTAATAGATGGTGGAGATCTACTAGAACGTATGGCTAACAATCAATATCTAGACCCTCCCTAAATCTATACACAACCCTAAGGTTCTAGAATATTTTATACATTTATACATGCTTCTAGAAAATTCTATTACATGAGTATATCGTCTTCACTTTTATCACATAGGGTTGGATGTTGTTAGACTGTTATAATCTTTCAAACTAGTCCACTGCAAAACAAACCACTCGACTGAGTTGAGCGCCGTCTCAACTCGGCGCCTAGTCCGTCTGTTATTCAGCCGACTGACTAAAGGCCACCTAGGGCTGAAATTGCCTCGGTCAGGAGTCGCCTAGACGCCTAGTGCTTAGCAGTTAGCACCTAGGCGGTTGCCTAGGCCAATTTTTACAACACTACAAATTAATTACACAAAAGATATAGACTTGTTCCTATTATGTCATATATTTTGACATGTTATTCTTGATAAAATTAAACATTAGTTAAATAAAAATAATTAATTTATAAAGTCTCCAACCGACATCATATTAGGTTGTCGATTTATTTATTACTAGTGTTTTGCTCGTACAGAGAAATATTATGTTATTACAAATTCGAATACAAAATTAGAAAGAATGAAAATGTGTTCAAATTTTATACTTTTATACTATTAATAAAAATAAAATTTTTCATTTTAACTTTCCGCCCAAAACAGTCATGTACTATTAAGGTTTGCCTAATATGATTTGACGTGAACATTTTTGCATGGACGCAATTTGCAAACATGGACTACTACTGATTCAAATAAAATAAAATTGGACTTGCAACCTCACATAAGGCATGGGGTAAGTGAGATGCACAAAAGTGTCCAAATACTACTCTCGTAGCTATTTGGACTTGCAACCTCACCTTAAACCCCACTCTCATGGAAATTCAACCCAATGTTGCCCATTCAAGAACACAAGACATAAATTCTCCTTAATACCCGAAATATTCTCGTATTGGGCATCAAGTGTGTGAATGTGTGGCTAGCTAGTCTACAAGCTCTACTCTCGTAGCAACAAACACAATTCAAATGAAGCATATAAGTGCGATCCAACAATCATACACAAATTTCTCAACAAATCCATTCTACACAACAACCCTAGAACACCCAAATAATCATCTTTATGCAATACAAGTCATATAGGCATCAATATAATATCAAGAAATCAAACCAATTCCTAGTCTCAAAACACTTAGCTACTCATACTATAACAATAGATACACAATATTAAAAGAGTAATTGAAAGCATAAATGGAAAAAGGAGAATAAGAAAACTTCACTATTAATGGCTTGAAATTCAAGAGGCAATTTATTGAGCTTGAAAATGGAAAGGAACAACAAATCTACTATACACTAATCTAAGCTATAGTACACCTATATTAATATTATATTCTAAATCTTTTATTTTAAATTTTAAAATTATTGATTTGTTTACTATTATTTCCCTTTCATCATTTGGTAAATTATATATTTGAGGTTCAATCGTAATACATTCCTTTTCATTAATTTTACTTACATGTATAAAACTATTACTTGTATGTGTAGTAATTGTTGCCATTCCTTCCGTTACCATCATTCCATTAAATATTATTACTTTTATTTTTAATTTATCAGGTCTATTATATTGATTATTTACTAAATCTAGTTTCTTGGGTATAAATTTTGTTTTTCCTGATTCTATAGGTCTTGGTATGATTTGTTTTTGAAAGCTTATTTTACTTCCTTGTACTATTGGTATTAATTTTTCTACCGGTTTTATTCTAAGTATATAAATAGAATGGATTTAACTGAAAAAATAGATCAAATGTGGAATGAAATAGTAATAAAAGAGCAACTACAAAACATAATAAAAATATTAACTGAAATTAAAGAACATCAAATAAGAATACAAGAATTAAACATACAAGAAATTGTAAAAGAAGAATTAACTAAATTATGGAATACATCAGAAGTACCAACCTTTAAAATGATATTAGAAAAATTAGATGTATTAGACAATGGAGATAAACAAAAAATAGAAGAAAGGATAGAAAGTTCAGGAGTAAATAAAGAAACCATAGACCTTATACCATTAGAATATAATAGAGATATTAATCAACATATTATAAGTTGTAGAATAAGTTTAGAAATAATAAAACAACAAGAAGAAGAAATATTACAAAAAGATACTCAAATCATAAAAGCTTCAGAAGAAATAAATAGTTTAACTAATAGACTAACAATAAAAGAAGAAGAAATTAGACAAAAGGATACACAAATAAGAACACTATTAGAAGAAAAGCTAAGAATAGAAAATCAGAAGGAAAGAGAAATAAGACAATATAAAAAGATTATAGAAGAATGTTATTTTCAAATTGATAAATTAACTTATGGATAAAGGAAAAGAAAAAATAATGGAAGACCCAGAAACACATTATCAAATGGATACTTATGAAGGTGGAGTAACACAAACTTTAACCTTTAAACCTGAAATCTATGAAAAAATGAAAAATGAGAAAACACAATTTACCATTAATAAAATATTTAAAACAAAATGGTTTGATAGAAATAAAGACATAAGATGTATAGTACAAAAACATGAAAATGCAATAGATATTACAACTATTAGTGGAAAAGCAAAAATAAATTTAATAACAGATGAAATATTATAAAGAGAATATTATCAAAAGCAGAAGCAAAGAGATATAGAAATGTTTATTTTGGAGCCATAGAATTTACTATAAAAGGATACTTTCAGAAAAATGTTGACACACCCATAGAAATATATATATCAGATGATAGAATACAAGGAAATATATTAGATGCTTTAATAACAGTAGTAAGAGGAAATTTAATTTATCAAAAATTAAAATTCACAGTCCAACCAGATTTTAGTATATCATTAGAAGATGAACATAAAGAATTAGCTTTAACTCTATACTACAAATTACAAGGAATTAAAATGCCTCAAGGATGCAAAGTAATGAGTATAGAAGCAAAAATGATTTATGCTTTAACAGGGAATCACCAAGTAAGAAAACAACATGAAAGGGAAATAATAGTAAACAAATCAATAATTTTAAAATTTAAAATAAAAGATTTAGAATATAATATTAATATAGGTGTACTAGAATATGATAGTCCTTATGAATTACTATTAGGAAATGATTTTTTGAGTATGATAAGATATAAAATAACAAATGAAGGAGTAGAAATAAATGATCAAGGAAAAATTAGATTTATAGATAGATTATGAATATATCAAAAGAAATAAAAAAGAGGAAAAAAGAATTAAAACAAATAAAAGAGATGATAGAAGAAAATCTAATAGTTTCACAATTAAAATATATAGAATATACATCGAGACAAGAAGAAATAGAAAATGAAATTAAAGTATTAAAAGAAAAAAGGAATGAACCAAGAAAAGAATGGATAATACTTGAAGGAGGATGGAGAAAAAGAGTAGAAAATTTGTTAGAAGAAATATTAGGAGAAGATTTAAAAGATAAAATTATGGAAATTTATTATTATCATTTATTATATAAGGATAAAATATGGTAGCAGTTTATATAGAAACCTATGTAGAATATAAACCTAATAAGATGGCAATACAAAAAATATTTATAGATAGCGGAACAGATATATGTTTAGCTAAAAAAGAAGTAATAGCACCATACCGATGGAAAAAATCAAACAGACATAGAATAAAAGTCTCAGGATTTAATGAACATAATAAAGAGTTAGATGTAATAGCTGAAGATGTAAAAATTATATTAGATAAATTAATATTTAAAATACCAATAGTATACCAAGAAAATAATATGAAACACCCTTTATTATTAGGAAATAATTTTTTAGACTTTTTCAAAACACAAGTAATAAATAGCGAGACATTAAGCCTATTAACACCATGTAACAAATGGGTAATATTAAAAAGAATTTTACCAATACATTTCCTAAAAATATATAACATTAAAATAGACAGAAATAATAATTTAGAACAATTAAAACAAAAATATTTGGAATTATTAAAAATAAATTTTGGAGAAAATCCTATCACTTTATGGGATAAAGAAAAGATATATGTTGATATAAAATTAATAAATCCAAATGATATTATAAGAAGTAAACCTATAAGATATAGTCCAACTGATCAAAAAGAATTTGAAATACAAATAAAAGAATTATTAGAATTAGGAATAATAAAAGAAAGTATTAGTCCACACAGTAGCCCAGCCTTCCTAGTAAGAAAACATAGTGAGCAAAAAAGAGGAAAAGCTAGAATGGTAATTGATTATAGGGAGTTAAACAAGAAAATAATATTTGATGGATATTTTTTACCATATAAAAGAAATTTAATAAACAGAATAGCTAGTAAGAAATGGTTTAGTAAATTTGACTGTAAAAGTGGATTTTGGCAAATAAAACTTACTAAAGAAGCACAACCTTTAACAACCTTTAGTGCCCCTCAAAGACAAAATGAATGGAAAGTATTACCTTTTGGATTAAAAAATGCACCACAAATATATCAAAGAAGGATGGATCAAGTTTTTAGAAATTTAAATGAATTTTGCATAGTATATGTAGATGATATTTTAATATATAGTAATACTCTAAAAGATCATGTAGAACATTTGAATGAATTTATTAAAACTGTTAGAAAGCATGGAATCTTATTATCTGAAAAGAAATCTGATATATTTAAAAATAAAATTGAATATTTAGGATATATAATTTCAGAAGAAGGATTACAACTACAAGAACACATTGTAACAAAAATAAAAGATTTTTAAAAAAAAAAATTAGATAATAAAAAAGAAGTACAACAATTCTTAGGAATAGTAAATTATGCATCAGACTATATTAAAGATTTACCAACACTTAGAAAACCCTTACAAAGTTTAATTAAAAAATCTAATATATTTGACTGGAAAGAAGAACATACTAATGCTATTAAAACAATAAAAGAAAAAGTAGAATCTTTACCAAAATTAAGATTACCAGAAAAAGATGATCAATTAGAATTATATACAGATGCTAGTGACATAGGATGGGGAGCAGTATTAGTAGCTTATACTAAAGAAGATATAGACAAAGAAAAATCTTTAATATGTGGATATGGATCAGGAACATGGAAACCTAATGAACAAAATTATCATATAAATGAGAAAGAGGTATTAGCAGTAAAATTAGGAATAAAAAGATTTCATTATCATTTACTACCAGTAAAATTTGTAGTAAGAACAGATAATACTCAAGTAAGAGCCTTTATTATGAATAAAATAGACCCTTTGCCAGAATTAAATAGAAGAAGATATTGGCAATCTTTCTTTTGTTATTATGATTTCACTATTAAACCTATATCTGGAACTAAAAATGTTTTAGCTGATTTTTTGAGCAGGTACAAAAATGACAAGTAGTAAAAGTTTCAATGAAAAAATGAAGAAAGCTATAGCAGAAATCACTGAAAAACATGAACAAATCTTAAAAACTTTAGCAGAATGTGGAGAACTTATTAAAATATTAAAAGAACATAAGGAAGAACCTGTTATTAACTCACCTGTAAAAACTGTATTAGAACCCTTAAAAACCTTTTCATCAAAATTAATTAACCAATCAGAATCATCCACCACTACAAAAATCCCTTTTACTATAGCAAACAAAATTAAGTATCCCTCACAAGTAATAGAAGCCTATGATGTAATAAATAAATTTTATGAATATAAGTCTAATGATACTATATTAAGAGTAGGAAAGTTAACAAAATATCCTAGGTTTTTATGCACTGAAGACGCAAACCCTACAGCAGTATATAAACTATTTACTTATGGATTTATAGATAAAATAATAGTAAATGAAGAAATGTATAATATTAGCAAATTACCAACTATAATAGGGGATTCACTTTTGAAAATGATGGAAACATATGGAAGTGGAACATTTGGAATACAATTTTTTGATGCATCTACCGACTTCTTAGGAAAACCCATAGTAATATGCCAATTATTTAAAATAAGAAGAAATACTACCACAGAAGGAGATAATACTAGTCTAAATATGAAAATCCCTTGCACCTTAGAAAATTTTCAGGAATGGATGAGTCAAAAAAGGGCATGGGGAATATTAACTCTAAAATCAAGAATTGAAGATATGTTAAGACATAAAAGAACCAGTGTAATAGGACATACTAAAGGAGGAGAAGTGGAAGAAATAATAACCTTATATTGTAATAATTTTGACATGATAACCAGTGATCCAACTGACCTATTAGAAATGCATAATAAATTAATAAACTTAAAACATCAGCATGATCCAGCTACTATTGAGTTCTATACAACTGTCATCGAGCAGAGGAAAAAACAAAATAATATCAAGGCAGGTCCGAGCTCTGAAGATCCCTTCTGAAGGAGCTGAGGATGTATTATCTTACCTGATGTAATATCGGGTGTATTATCAAGTATTATTATCAACTGGCCCAATGTAGCCTAAAAACTACAGTAAGCCAACGGCTCTCAGCCCAGCGGGCGTACTAACAAATTATTATCAAAATATTATCATGGTTCTCTGGTCCAAGTGGCGTATTACGGTTCAAAGTATTATGGTTTTCTGGCCCAAGCGGCGTATTATCAAGAATTTTCTGGTCCAAGGGACGTATCAGCAAAATAATATCAGAAATATTAAATCTGTATTATCCAAGTTATTACTGGTGGAAACTCAATATCAGCAAGTATTAAAGGAAGGAATCTCAAGAGAAGAAAAAATGATCAGCCAAAATCAAGTTGCAAAATTTTATCAAATAAAGATCAGGAAGAAATGCCTTATCAGCAAAGAAGAAAGAAGACAAAAATGCTAGAAGACAAAATGTAAGGAGAAAGAGATAAAGACACCTTAGTAGTTATCTTATTATTGTACTAGTGTGTACCTAGTTTGAAATATTTACATGTAGTAGTTATCTTATTATTGTACTAGGGTGTACCTAGTTTGAAAACTCTTGATGTAGTAGTTATGTTATTGTACCTAGCTTGAAGACTTTTCTTGTAAGAGTTATCACTTAGGAGTTGTAAAATATTTGTAAGTTTCCTACCGAGGTTTTCTATATAAGGAGCCTCTTTGTTTAATAAAAGTATCAGAAAAGTTGGAGATCAGATAAGTCATCAGTTGAGTTCTTTTCTTCAGAAAATCCTTGTTTCTTTTCATGGCTTTCTAAACTTTCTTTCTTCTATAACCAACTATCAAAAGTATAAACATATTACCCAAAGAAGAGAAAAGCTCTAGAAAAATTATTAAACATCTGTTAGCCACACTCCATATATTGTGTAGAAATATTAGGAAGATCTATTGAGGACTCCCAGCTTCTAGCCTATCTCCCGTGGTATTGTGTGAACAGTAAAGGGAACAGAAGGGCAGGAAGGGTTGAGTATCCGGTGACCTGATAAGTCTGCACAAGGTATGAGTTAAGCTAACATTGTTTGATAATTTTTTAAGAGTAATATCTGAAGGGGTATGTTGTTTAGAAATTGATGGGAGGTTATAGAATTTTTAATTCAATGAAAAATGATCTCTATGATGAAGATTACTTCTGCTTGTAACATAATGTTTGTTCATATTGTCTGCCTTATAAATTTCTTGAAAGTATTAAATAAAAAATAATCACTTATCCACCTTTTTTAAGGTTTAAAAGATCTTGGAAAATATTAAAATGGAATATAACAAAGAAGCTTCAACTAGTAATAATTCTGAAAATTTCAAACAGTGGGATAAATTTATTAATAATAAAAATAAGTTAAGACAAGAACAAAGGGATTGGTATAAAATAGGTAATTATCATAGAGTCAAATATATAACATGTGAAAATCCGATGGGAAAAAATTACCACTATGATAAATGCAAACAATCTATAAATAATATAGATAGAATAGATAAAAAGATATTAGAACTTGAAAAGAGAGCAGTAGAAAAAAGAAGAGAAATATTTACAAGTCTTACAGAAAAATTTAAAAACTTACAAAGATTTAAAAATTTCGAATACCCAGATTAAAATTATGAGTAGTAAGGATAAATTCACAGCTGGAAGAATTATTAAAGTACTTGATAAAGGAATACAAGTAAACAAAGAAGCTTTAGTAGAAATAAAAAGGACTTATGAAATTCTTAAAGAAATTCACAATAATTTTCAAGAAAAATATCATAAAATGAAACATGAAATTACTTCAGAAGTAAAAGATGCCAACAACACAATTATAAAGATAGAAACAGATATAAAAGAAGTGACCCAACAATTAAACCAAATAGCCCACGAAATAAAAAACACTGAAATAGGAATTAAAAAATTAGAAACATTAAGGTATAGAATTTTAACACATCTATTTACTTAATCTCTTACTCATTTTTATCCCTATCGCCTTGTAATTTATTGAGCTTGAAAATGGAAAGGAACAACAAATCTACTATACACTAATCTAAGCTATACTAAACTAACCCTAACTAGAGAAATGGAAGGGAAATGAAAGACGTGTTTTTGAGTGGAAAAATCCCATTTTAAATGGACAAAAACAGAGCTGTCAAATGTTGCAGAAGCTGGCCATGCATGGGTATGGCCACGGGCGTGGCCACTCCTGTGGCCAGAAATACAGGGCACACTACCCAGTGGCCTCAGACGATTTTCTGTGCACCTGACTTGACTTCTAGGCTATTTTTCATCTCCAAAACCTTGAATTAGCTTTTGTGGTTTTCATCAAAGTTGTAGTCCTTCAAGTTAGCTTTCCAATGATATAAAAATGACTTTATTTGGACATTTCTACGTAGAGATATGGCCAAAATACTTAGCAGTGGACGATTTGTGCGGGAATTTCAACGTCTTGCTCTTTTGCTCCACTTTTGCCTTTGTTTGTCCAAATGACCAAGACCACTAAACACACCATAATTTGGCTTTCTAAGAGGTGTTGCCTCCACCTTCATAGCTTCTCATTGGCTCCCATTAACTCTACATGCATCCAAAATGCCCCAATAATCATTCAATTTATCTAAATCATCAAGAATTACACATAAACACACAAATAAATCAAATGAGGGACACTTTGGTCAAAATTATAAAAAATAACATGGAAAATAAACTTAAATGCAAGGTAAAATTAGGATGCAACTTGGCCTTCCACTTCACAAGGTCAGGGATATCTGCCCTCTGTATTTGCCTAATGGTAAAACTGTGAATTCTGATATTGGTTACAAGGTTTGAAACTTCATTCAATAAAATGCTAGATAGAGTTTGTAAGCTCAAGCAAGCAATGATGATAGAAGTTAAGGTCAATGATTGGTGTATCGTTAGCACTGCATTAGAGACATTTAGGAGTGTATATAAAGTGCCAAAGATCTCCAGGAGCGAATGCTTTTGGATTGGCATTTGGCCAATTTGGGGTATTCTAATTCTTTGTTGATGTCTGAACTATCCATAGCTTTTTGGGATCAAGACCATCCTTACGAAATGGACGGGGTCATTGTTTTATTCGGGGTGAGTATGAGAGGCTTGTGAGGGCATTAGCTGAGGACCTTCCCATATTTTATAACCAGGAGAGTATTAGGCCAGGTATGGCATTGATGGGGTTTTAGTTAGTCAGGAGTATCATGCAGATATGGTTCTTTGTACTGTGCCATTGGAAGTGCTTAAGAAAGGTGCCATTGAATTTGTGCCTGACCTTCCTAAGCAGAAGAAAGACACCATTGCAAGATTGGGGTTTGGTTTGTTGAATAAAGCCCCAATATGACTTTTGGGGCAAGGAGATTGATAAATTTGGTCACCTTACTGAGGACTCGAGCATGAGGGGTGAGTTCTCCCTCTTTTATAGTTATTCTGCAGTTTCGGGGGTCACTTCTTGTGGCTCTCGTAGCTAGGGAGCTGCGATAAGATTTGAAAAGATGTCTGAAAGCTGTTGGGAGAGTTTTAGAAAACTGAAAGGCATATTCATATTAAGTCCAAAAGGGATAGCGGTTCCAGATCCACTTCAGGCAGTTTGTACGGGGCTGGGGCTAGATCAGTTCACTTATGTCTCACAATATTCTTACGTTGCAATTCAAGCTGAAGGGGATGATTAGGATAAACTCCATAGCCACCGCAGAGAAAACGAACAATCCCACCTAGGAAACCAAGGACATCAACAGACTATTTGAGAACTCAGACCTTAGTTCTCAGCTCTCTGGATGATCCAACATCACCTGAACTCGGGTGGGTTGGGTTAAACAGTTTGGGTCAACCCAACAACGTCAAACCCGTCAATGTGTATATCTATTTAAGGGGCATTAGCCCTTCATGGGACCCCTCCACTCTCATGCACTCTCATTCTAGACACTCTATACTCTCTAAAACAGTGAATAAAACAAGCTCCATGGCTAGACTCCTTCGTTTTTGGTTTACATTTGGTTTCCTCCAATATTTCATGGGCGATGGTTATGGTAGGGCGTGATAGTAATTTAAAGTATTGATCTTCAAAGCGTTTCATGATTGTTATGATATATATATTAGAGTAGTTTTTATTTTCTTTTGAGCACTTATATTCTAGAGGTTGTTTAGAAATGAGCCTCATAAGGGGTATTTATACTAATTCAACCTCATAGATGGCGGAGATTAACTAGAACCTATGGCTAACAATCAGTATCTAGAACCCTCCATAAATCTATACACAATCCTAAGGTTCTAGAATATTTTATACATCTATACAACTATTTGTGTTATATACATGCTTTTAGAAAATTCTATAACACAAGTATATTGCCTTCACTATTTTATCACATAGGATTGGGATAAAGCCAGCCCCTCTTAATTCTATAACACGAGTATATCTTTATTAGGGAGATCGATTCTAATTCGTGTATTATATATAAAGAGTTCATTTGAATGGCATGAGCAATGTAACTAACATTTTCAAGAAAATAGCATGAAGAATCATCAAACAGACAATATACATAATGCACAAAAAGTCCCTCCTACGAAATGTAAAAGTTAAGAGTACACAAGACGCCACTCAGCTCCGAGCAACAGGTGAAATTGGTACCAAACTGAATTATGTGTTTTATCTCAAGTAAAAATTAAAATAATACGAGTAGTTGGATTGCATATTTAAGTAAAATCAGAAAATTTTATTAGGGGATTCAGAATTTAGACCTAATCAAATGTGGTATGAGTTAATTTGGCAAATTATGTCGTGCAACCATGTGCACTATGCATGGTGTACACGGAAATTGAATCCATAATTTTTATACTATAGATTCATAATTATTGAATTCCGTATTCACAAATCACTGAACTATATGTTCATAATTCGATAAATATACAGTTTAAAAATTATGAATCTATAATATAGAAATTATGGATCCAATTCCGTGTGCAACATAATTCCGTGTCCACCTTGCATGTTGCACACGGTTATTAAAGATTTAGTCAATTAATTTATAAATAAATAAATCGATTTTAAGTTTTTTTTTTAATTTATTTATTTATGAATTGAGTCTAATTAATAAAAAATTATAATAAATAGTATGCTTTTATATATTTTTTTTAGGGGAAACGCACTTTTGGTCCCTTAATTAGTGCCCAAAATGCAATGTGATCCTCACTTCTCAATTTGGACAGAATTGGTCCCTCAATTATTCCCTCATTAGTCAATTTAGTCCTTCTGTGAATGGTGTTAAACGGATTAACTCACAGAAGGACTAAATTGACTAACGGTGGAATAATTGAGGGACAAATTCTGTCCAAATTTGAAAGTGAGGATCACATTGCATATGTGACACTAATTGAGGGACTAAAAGTGCGATTTCCTCAAATTATATATATAACTAATGTAAATTTTATTTAGGGGAAATCGCACTTTTGATCCCTCAATTAGTGTCTCATATGCAATGTGATCCTCACTTCCCAATTTGGACAGAATTGGTCCCTCAATTATTTCACCATTAGTCAATTTAGTCCTTCTTTGAATGGTGTTAAACGGATTAACTCACAGAAGGACTAAATTGACTAACGGGAGAATAATTGAGGGACCAATTTTATCCAACTTGGGAAGTGAGGATCACATTGCATTTTGGGCACTAATTGGGGAACCAAAAGTGCGATTTCCCCTATTTTTTTGTATTAGAGATTATATCAGAGAGGGTACAAAACTACAAATGAAATTATTATACATAATATCTATTTCACGAATCATGTTATAACTTAAATATGTTTAATTTATAACGATTAAAATGTATATATCAATAAAGTCATCTTAAAATCCCATATAAAACCATCCCAATCCAAAACATCAAATTTTACCCCAAAAAATATGTAACTTCAAATTTTACCCCAAAAAATATGTTACCTCAAATTTCAAAATCGAAATCGCATAAAATTCATTCTTACCAACTTCTCAATTCACCGAGGATGGTTAGAGCATCATGGCTAATAACGTGTTGTAAGAATATTTAGAATAGAGGGATAAGGGAAAAAAGATAGGATCTTCTCATTCATCATCTCGAATCCGTATACAAAGGTATCACCAAATATAAGGTAATAATGAATACATATAAAAGGTAATAACCTTATCAGTTACAACTGTTACCATATATATAATAATGTCCACAATAATAATATTTATAACAAATCTTAAAATTCCATATAAAATCATCTCCAATCCAGAACATCAAATTTTACCCCAAAAAATATGTAACCTCAAATTTTACCCCAAAAATATATAAAGCTTAAGGTGCGTAAATATGTAAACAATAATATTATTATTGATCAATCTGTGATGATAGAAAATACATAATGAAGAGATGTATTTACTGATTTACAAGGATAAAAGAACCATAGTCATGATAATATAGGAAAAGAGAGAATAAATTCATAAATAACTCAAACTATAAAACACAAAAAAACACACTTTGTATGGTTGATAGGTACACTTTAAAGTTCACGCTAAAATGCACTTTAGTAACACTCCACTTTAAAAGTTCTCATCCTTACTGTATTGTAATGTCAACAATACAGCCCAGAATCAAAGCAGCAGAACTGAAGCAGATGGATTCATATATATATAAGATCGAGTTGATTATGAGTGTATTAAGTTGCAGGAAAATTCCCAGAGTTTGTTGGCCAAATCTGCATCCTTAGCATGTGAACTTTGTTTACCTATGTTGCTGTCTGAAAAGTACTCTCCCCTTACCCCCTTAACCTGAGGATGCAAAGCAGCATAGCATGTCGTCGCGGCTCCCTACATGTAACCAAAAACGAGATCAGATGCTAATTATCTCTATCTCATTCACTCAGACCATATACATAAAACACGACAGATCGAATGAAATGAACACCTGTGGGATGTTTTTCAGCACGTATTTCGCGACCCAATTCACAACACCTGTGAGCAGATAAATCAGTTGTTTGTATTGTTGATGATCACTAGCAAACAATTGTCAGAATTGGAGGAGAAGTTGAAAGCTTTACCATCAATCAGACTGTGATAACGCCAAAGGTTGGTGGCGATTGCTCCAGGATGGAGCGAATTCGCAGTTATCTCCACCCCTTCTTCCTGTATGCACACAAAGAACATTTTCTACCAATTTTCTCCAGCTACATAGAGGTCAAAAAAAAAAAAAAAACTAGTATATGGGACAACTCTAGCCAAATTGGTCAGACTGTTGACTTGGTAGCTTCCAAGTTCAGCTCTCAGTGGGAGCGGCCTTTTAGCCTTACCTAGACTGGTTTACCTCTTAGTCATCCTTTGTCATCTAGGGTCACAAGGCGGGGGTTTACCTAGTGCACACCCTCGGGTAATGGCTGCGGGTTTCCCACGTCACCCAAATAAAATGATAACTAGTACTCCGTATATAACTAATGAACAACAAATTAAAGTCGGGTTGGTGGTATGTTTTCATTCATGCTGGTTCTTCACTTGTTTACCCATTAGACTTTTCAGATTTGGTTTGAGAAAATATTTGATGTTATATCTCTACATTAGATGCAATGTAGCAGCATACAATCTGATAGTTAAAGGAATTCAACTGGGCAGCGATATTAC
Source organism: Ipomoea nil (assembly GCF_001879475.1). Classification (NCBI taxonomy): domain Eukaryota; kingdom Viridiplantae; phylum Streptophyta; class Magnoliopsida; order Solanales; family Convolvulaceae; genus Ipomoea; species Ipomoea nil. The sequence continues at coordinate 2,021,248 of NW_017617990.1, read as the reverse complement.
CTTCAAGCGCCTTGCGAGTTCATTAGCATGCAATACATTAGCAAGCTTTGATTGTCCATAAGCATATATAGGACTGTAACTGGAGAAAATAGGAAACAAATTATTTACAGCAGAATAAAGAAGAAATTCTATCCTATAAGAGTTTCTCTCATTGAAGAACGACACTCTGGTTTTCTAGTTTTTTCAGAAACATAAACCGAGCTTTCTAACTGGTGTAAAACAAATCTTAATGGAAGCCTTAACTAGTTAACTACCCTGCAGACAACTTGAAAAAACATTCATAATCTCAGATGATGTTTTACCTTTCTTTGTCATTAATTTTATCAAACCGAATTCCTTCCTTGTATGGGTATCGGTGTGCCTCTGATGAAACAATGACTATCCTTCCTTCCTTCTGGCTCTCACGAGCTGTATGTTTCATCTTTTCCAGTAAAAGATTTGTCAGAAGAAAATGGCCTGCACAAACAGCAGTAACATTCTTATATTCGCACAACATATTCCTTAAGTATGAAATCGCAAAAGAAAGACATACTACACCTAAAAGAACAAAACCGGTTAAGGAAATCTCGAAAGAAAACTAACCAACATGATTAGTAGCAAATTGCAATTCAATGTTGTCTTGCGAGAGCATGAATGGTGGAGCCATGATCCCTGCATTGTTACTTCAAAAAACGAAGCAATTTTAGCATTTCTTTCGACAAATTCAAAGTTAGGAAAGTTAGGAATTCATAGAGATTATAGAATACCCCTTTTTTCAACAGTTAAACTATGTATGTTGTCTTACATGAGGATGTTCAAGGGCAGGCCGGAAGAGTTATATTCTGAAGCAAACTTTCTAACAGACGCCATCGAGCTAAGATCCAATTCCATAACGTCGACTTTAGCATTAGGAGTCTCTTTAGCTATGCTTTCTTGCAGTTTTCTGCCACTCTCCACAGCCCGAACTGCTAGAATCACATGTACACCGCGCAAGGCAAGGACACGAGCAGTCTCAGCACCAATGCCACTCGAGGCTCCTGAAATACGCAAAGATTGACAGATGACCAACATTAGCTAGGAATGCAACTCCACTGTTATTATTAGCTTGCCTTACATAACCCTAAATCCAAAAATGTGTTCCGTCTCGACTAAAAGTTTAAACTAATAGTAACACTGCAGATTTATATTTTATATATTATACTCTCAACACCCCTGAACTCAAAGGTCTTGCTTTGTTATATTTCTGGTACAATTTTTTTTTTTTTTTTTGTATAACTAAAATTAGGGAAAACTGCATTTTTTTTCATTCCTGAGTTACAGCCCTACAGGGTGTGCTATTGGTTATGCTCACTTCTTGTCTCTAAACTATAACTGATGTTACAAATTTCATCCTTTTTCTAATAAAACATTTGGGACGAAATTTACAACATCAATTATAGCTTAGGGACCAAACATCATGAAAGTGCAATTTTCCCTTAAAATTATGAAATAGATGTACAGTTCACATCCAGTTGAATGAACAATTATATTGATTGGTTCCTCATACCAGATGTATATTTAAGTATAAAACCAAACATCAAAGTTGTCAAACCTTCAAGAAAACTTTTTTTCTATTTCCCCTTATCTTGATAACATCACATCTACCCTGTAAAGACTTCCTTTTTCTCAAATACATCATTTCTCAGATTTCATAAAAGCTAGCAAATTTAAAAATATATATACCATCACCTTAATCTGTCATTACCATGGCATATCAGTTGGCCAAAATCAATAGAAAAGCATTAAGATTACACAATATCTGATGAAACATTCCAAGAAAAGATTCCTACATGGAAAATATAGGGCAGAAAAAGCAGTAAAAAAAAAAAATGGAAATGATCCCAAAATCCAAACAGAAATACAGAATTAGTAGAAGAAATAGAGGACCTGTAACAATGGCAGTGAGGCCAGTTCCATTGATTCCTTGAGTAACTTCCTCAGCTGTTGAGGAAGCTGAGAACCCAGATGCCCCTTTTCTTCCAAAAATCCACATATATACTGCAGAATATTGATTATTGAAACAAGAATAACTGTATATACTTCTTGTTCCTTGTAGTTTTCGTTGAAGTCTAGGTTGTTGTCTGACTTCTGTTTCTTGTTTCCCTGTGGTAAAGACTTCCCCTTCCCTGTCAAAGATGATAAAAGAAAAAGGTTTTTGGACGATTGGATCAGATGAATGGAAATGCAGTGGAGAAAAAGTTAAGAGATTTTGTCCATATCTTTTATACGGAGTATATATTTATAATGCAGAAGCAACACAGAATGCACTAACATAGAGACAGGGTGGATTACTATACAAGTCTCTTTTTAACTTATTTAGTACAGATCAATAATACATACTATATATTTTTACCATTTACAGAAAATCATCCATTACTATTCGAAGGTACGTTTTAGGTGAAATTCGTCTTATAAATTTAGTTGGTAAAGGATCTTAAAGAAATAAATTAGCTTAGCTAATCAATTTAAATAAATTTAAAAAAATTAGGCAAAAATTTGTGTAAAAATGCATTACGGATCTTTGTTAGTGATACGGGTCGGGTCCAGATAAAATGTGATATTTAGTACGGAGTATTACATTTGCTACTACAAGTATTACATTTGCATATTGACCTGACTCGCCTCACGAATAAAGATCCGTGATACGGTCCCCACAAGTGTGACCCAAAGAAAAAACTAATAAGCAGCTCCAATAGTGAGTCGAATTTTAATTTTATTTTATACTTTTATCTTTTAGCTTATCATTCAATTTTGGCTTATTTGATCAATATTAGCTGTTTGATTAATTAGCTTTTAGTAATAGTTTATTGCTCCAAAATGCTAAAATTCAAAAAATTGTTTAAAACAGCTTTTTTGATAAGCTTTTTGAAAATGTTATTTTGCATGTAATCAACTATCAACTAACAGTTAATTTACCAAACACTTGTCTACATTCAACTAATGTTATCAACTAGTCAAACTCACCAACCCAATCAGCTAACAACTATTTACCAAACACCCTCAAAGTTATTTTGCATGTAATCAACTATCAACAAACATCTAATTTACCAAACATCTTTCTACAATCAACTAATGCTATCAACTAGTCAAACTCACTAACACTATCAACTAGTCAAATTCACTAACACAATCAACTAACAACTATTTACCAAATACCCCTTAAAAAATGAATTATAATTTTTATTCTATTCTTTATCTTCTTATAGTAAGTCAATTATGAAGGTAATTAATGACATTAAAGTGAATTAAATAATTATTATGAGATATTATTATTTTTGACTTTATGGAGAAAAAAAGTTTTAAAAAGTAATGACAAAGTTTGGTAATAATTACGAGTACTATTTAGGAAAAAATGTTAAATAAATTACTAAATTTGTTAAACTTTTGTAATTGAATCATTAAATTAAAAATATTATGAGATATTACTTAGCCGTCTACTGATGTGGAATTATAATTAGTTTTAAACTGACATTAATTGAAAAATAAATAAATTAAAATAGGAGAAGCAACCATTTTTTGTTGGTAACCTCAAACCTGTAAACAAATGCAAATTACACATTTTTTGTTTATTTGATTATTTAATTGCACAAATGTAATATATTTATTGACTTTTTTGCCACTTTTTTCTGTTATTTATATGAATAATGCATAAATAGAGAAAAAAGAAATTGTTGTGAATAATTTTAAATTTATAAATTGAATACTAAATTTAAATATTATCTCTGACCAATAATTAAACCCGATTCAAATAAGATTTCATCAAGTGCTAATGAGTTGGCATGTGTCAGTTTACCACACTATTTGAACACTAATTTGGATTACAATCTGTAAATCGTGAAACTAAATGTTAATAATACTAACATTTCAGAAAAAAACATGTGAAAATATACAATAATATTTTATATATCTCTTTTTTTTTTTGTAAAAATATACAATAATATTTTTCTTTGAGTCAATAAGTATTATATTTTTATCAAAATATATTACTTGTTCATTAAAAATGTAATAATTTATAGTAAAAAAATGTAACATTATTGAATATCTGCCTCACGTGACATGGGTTGATCTTACACAAAATTAACGATTAAAGTTTATTGTGAAGACTAAGAGATGTTAATTTGATCGAGTGAAAAGAATTTTGAGTTGTTTAGGTATAAAGTTAGGAGTTTAAACATGTTAATTTGATTGATTTCAAGCCGGATTAATTAATTGAATTAACCAAAGTTTTAAATCTTTTAACCATCACCAAAGCAAAATATGTATTTTTTACTTTAAACTAAATTACAATTTTCACTTAATTTAATTGGTTAATCGAAAATTTTTAATGGTTAAAAAATAAAATAATGAATACATGTATTTTTTTTTGAAGGTCAATCTTGCGATTGTATTAATGAATCAAAGCCGAAATAGCGTCAGGTGGGATAGCATCCCAGTACATAGCTTGATCCTGTGTAAATGCTAACGAAGCTAAAGTATGCGCATTTAAATTAACCTGTCTAGAGATGTAATTTAAAGCAATACGATTAAATAAAGACATAAATGTTCTGCATTGGTCAATCGTGACCCCAACGTACGAATGGATTGGCGTGTGATGGTGCCGGATAATCGTAGTCAACTCCATGCAATCCGTGAGTAAACTTACTGATGTGTTGTTCCGTTCAAGTAACCAAGACAGTGCTTCCTTGTATGCCTACGCCTCCGCCATAAGTGGTGAGAAACAAATCGGTAATTTGTCATTCCTTGCTGCCACAAAAGAGCCATCTGGCGCTATTAATAATATGCCGTACGTAGCCTCGCCTGTGTCGTGACGGAAGCCCGCATCCACATAACACCGTAGACCCCCTTCCCCCGGTTCGGTTAATGGCACCGACGCCGCAGCCGGCTTGGTACGGTAGTCCTGGGCAGCGCCGTACGCCTGAAGTGCTGCGGCTGCTGCTCTGGCTAATTGGGTAAGCCGCGTCATAGATCCCTTCCAGACAGCCGAATTTCTGGTTCTCCAAATATAATATAACACCGCTACCATCAATCGGGTCTACTCCTCCGTCAAGATCGCCAAAGCCCCTTTTAGCCATGTTGTAAAAGAGTCTGCAATAATATTAGTGATAGGCAATTGTGTTATATTCCAAACAAGTCTAGAATATTCACAGAGCACTAAAGCATGTAACACATCTTCATGATCTAAACCACACATTGGGCATATTGGGTCCACCTCTACCCTTTTAAATATCAAGTTAATGGTAGTTGGCAAAATATCACATATGGCTCTCCACAAGAAAGTCTTCCATTTGGGGGACTTTTAATTTCCACATTGAAATCCATTTATCAAACATCACGGGGTTATTTTCATAGTCACCCACAATACGCCTATAGGCATTCTTCACAGTATATGTCCCCTTTGGGTCACTCATCCAATATCATGAGTCCTCGTAATCCGGACTAATAGGGATCATATTTATTCGTTCCACATCCTCAGGAATAAACAAGTCAGATAAAATATGTGGATCCCATGTGTGTGTCTGTAAATCAATTAATCCTGCAACTCGTGCCTCTCTCAACTGCTCTGGCATTTCTGTTTGAATCAAAGGGCTAGGATTATCTCATAACCACGGATGCCCCCATATCAACGTTGTCTGTCTATTTCCAATTCTCCTTCGCACCCCTGAGATCACCATTGCATGGGCTGCCATTATACTTCTCCAACAGTAACTTGGGCAATTACCAATAGTTGCATCAGTAAAACTGGTTGTGGGATAATACCTTGCTTTATAAATTTTTGCTGCGAGTGTTTCTGGGTCTGTTAGAAAACGACATGCCTGTTTTCCCAGCATAGCTAGATTAAAAGCCCTAAGCTCTTTAAAACCCATACCACCATACTTTTTCGGTACGCACAACCTGTCCCAAGCCTTCCAATGTATTCCCCTTTCTCTTCCATTCCCCCACCAATACTTATTCATAGTTCGCTCAATTGACTGACAAACTGTCTCAGGTAACAAAAAAACACTCATTGAAAAGGTAGGCATAGATTGCGCTACACTTTTCAACAATACTTCCTTACCAGCCTGAGAAAGCAACTTCTTACTCCACGAACCAATTCGCTGCCTGATCTTCTCTTCCACGTAAGAAAAAACAGCTCTCTTATTCCTCCCCACAAAGGAAGGTAAACCCAAATATTTCCCAAAGTTGGGTGCTTGCACCACCCCCAGATAATCCGCTACCTGTGCCCTGTGATCCTCCTGGGTATTTCTGCTAAAGCATATATTAGATTTATTATAGTTCACCACTTGGCCTGACAATTTCTCATACGTTGCAAGGCATTGCCTTATAACTCCTGCCTCTTGGATATTTGCTTTGAAAAATAGTAGACTATCATCCGCAAAAAATAGGTGTGATACGGGCGGTGCCCCCTAGCTACTCTGCATCCATGTATAGAGCCTGTTAATTGTTCATACTGTAATATCATCGAGAGAGCCTCTGCACAAATAATAAACAAATACGGAGAGAGAGGGTCTCCCTGCCTGAGACCCCTGGTTGGTTTTACGCACCCCCTGCCATACCGTTGACCATTACAGTATAATTAACAGTCGTTACATACAACATATTGAGTTTTATCCACTTCTCACTAAAACCCATAACGGTCAGCATCCTTTATAGAAAGATCCACTCCATTCTGTCATAGGCCTTTGACATATCTTGTTTCAATGCACTCCAACCCGCTACACCACATTGCTTTCTATTTAGATAATGCCCCACCTCAGCCGCCACCAAGATGTTGTCAGTGATAAGCCTTCCCGGAATAAATGCACTCTGGGATTCTGAAATCAATCATCCCATAAGCGCTTTCATCCTATTTGCTATCATCTTTGCCATAACTCTATAAACGACATTACTCAACGCAATCGGCCTTAAATCTGCAACTGTCTCAGGCACCTCTTTCTTAGGGATCAAAACAATGTTAGTATCATTCAAACCCTCGGGGAATACACATGAATTCAAGGCATTCGTTATAAAGCCAGATACATCTCCTCCCACTACCTCCCAAAACTGCTGGTAAAAACCTGGGTTTAACCCATCCGGGCCCGGTGCCTTATCTGGATACATTGAAAAAAGAGTCCCTTTTACCTCATCAGTTTCAAAAGGGCGGTCTAGCATCATATTCTGCTCCAAGGTCACTCGTGGGGTTAGGACCCCAAAAAGCGGATCGTCACAGCTCAATCCATTAGAGGCAAAAATATTCTCAAAATATTTTAGTATAGTGGAATGCATATCCTCCCCCTCCACCCAGTTACCAGCATCACATTTAATACTAGAAATAAAATTCTTTTTTCTACGAGCAGAGGCATACCTGTGATAGAATTTTGTGTTCGCGTCTGCCCCGCGAAGCCAGTGTTGCTTGGCTCGCTGTCTCCAGAACACATCCTCCTGGATCTCAATTTGTTTCAGGGAATTCTCAATCTGTTGATACTCAGCTAGCGCCACCAAATCTCGCCTATTCCGAATGGTATCCTGCCTCTGTTGTAGCTGCTTAATTCGTTTACCGAATTTATGAAACTGGTCCCCCCCCCCCCCCCCCCACCGCATTAACTTCTCTCCACACAACTGCTGACAATACAGCAATCCCTCCGTTCTCCCCTCCTGCCAGGCCGTTTCTACCACCTCTTTGTACCCTTCATCTAACAACCAAGCCATCTCAAACCTGAATCTCCGCGGCCCCCTTCCCCTTGGCATGCAAATCGCATTTATACTGAGGAAAAGAATCGAGTGATCCGAGGCCCGGGTCCGAATGTTCTCCAACCATGCGTTCTCATTCATCAGACCCCAATCATTCGTTATTAGGGCCTTGTCCAACCTCTCCTCTATCCAATTTGGCATCCCCTTTCCCTTTTCCCACGTAAACTGGTGGCCTCTCATTGGCATCTGCAACAAGCCACAGCCATCCACAGCATCTCCGAAACCCCGTAATAGGCTATTAGGGTACGGATTTCCCCCCTTCTTCTCATGTTGATATAGGAGATTATTAAAGTCCCCTATCACCACCCAGGGCAGCAAGGATCTATTTTTCAGAGTGCAAAGTAAATCCCATGTCTCCTCCCGCCTATTTCGCTCGGGGATACCATATATACATGTCATGCGCCATAGCTTATTAAACAAGCTAACTTCCACATCAATATGACTCTGCGAGTAGCTTAATAGTCTGACCATATTATTCTTCTTCCATAATAGCGCCATTCCTCCACTCAACCCATCGTTATCAACATAAAACAAACCCTCATACCCAAGCGTAACACGGATCCGTTCTGCATGTACCCGCGGCACCTTGGTCTCCATCAAGAACACAAAATCAGGCTTCTTACTGGACGCTAGGCCCACAATCTGTCGAACTGTGCGTGGATTGCCCAAGCCACGACAGTTCCAGCTCAAAGTACTCATGATAATGGGCGGGGCTGGGCACCAGCTCCCGCCATGGACAAGTTTTTTGAGCCATCTTGCATTGTGATATTACCCCTACTACCCATATCCTCCGCCCCATCCACCTGCGCCTGCCGTCGGCGTTTCGCCGATGCCACCACACATCCCTCTACCACCTTTCCCGTTCCACCCCCATTCTCCAAATCCACGACAGCCGTAACACCAACCGGTTCCCGAGACACCACCGGACGCGGACGCCCCCCTACCGGTATGAGCCAGCTATCCCCAACCGCTCTAGGAGCGCTCCGGGATCCACCAGCACGCATATCCGGACCATACGGGTACCGTTCCAGTGGTATTCCTGCCTCCCTTGCATGAATGCAAAACGTGTGTAGATGCCCCATGAACCCACAAAAATAACAGAACTTATGCAACCGTTCATACCGGAAAGTGACCCATGCGGTAGTCTTATCCCTCTTCATCAACTTCATCCCCCTTCGTAAAGGGCGATCAATCGGTATGGATACCCGAATCCGGTGGAAAGTTAACCACGGAGCCCCTTCATATCGGTCATCATGTTTAATAAAAGTGCCCATAAAATTCCCCGCTTGTTCCAAAATAGCCTGCGACGTATATCCCCTGGGCATATCATGTAGCTGTATCCACATATCAATCATATTCAGTTGGATATCCCCCGGCAACACACCATCCCGGACTTCTCGACAAATCAATGCATTATTCTCGAACGCCCAGGGACCACCATTCAAAACATAATCCATGTCTGTTTTATGAAAGAAAACGAACAGGAATAAACCTTTTTGGATCTCCGTTACCTGCACTCCTCTAACCGGCTGCCACACATATGCAAGAACCTGTCTCATAAAATCAAGCTTTATCATCTTCTGCGTGAGAAAACGGCCAACCACCTTCCATGTCTCTTCCTCCTCACCCACCTCACCGTCGTCCTCTTCACCCACTGCCGGCACAAACGCAGCAGTCTCCTCCTCTAACACCCAGTCTGCCCAGCGATCGGTAATTGCCGCTACACCTGCCTCATCGTCCGCTGCAACTTCCGGCGTAGGAGGCCGCATGGTGACATCGTTCTGCTGCTGCAACCCTCGGCCCTCATCTCCAATCATTCCCTGCGTATTACCGGCCATACGACCGAACGGTTCCACCAGCGACCTTGCGAAAACCTAGAAACCCTAGTATGGATGCGAAAACCCTAGATGTGTTCTAGAGAGAGAATTTCTTTTCGAATACACGTATCTATAAATACATAACAAGATAAAACATTGGACCATCAAGAAATCAATTTTACAAGCATTTAGAGTCGTCAAAGCAAGATAGTAGGGTGGGGCTCGTTAGTTTTGCTAACTTGAAATCGCCCCCGTTAAGTAAAGAAACGACCCGCCGTTACTGTTAACGGAGTCCGCATGTTTAGTGTATTAAATATCAACTGACACTACAACATATCTAAACCGACACTGCCTCACATATTATTGTTATATTATCAAATGAACCTGCAGTTGTATCAAAATGATATTGTAGTTGTGGTGAAATGAAACTGCTGTGTATATAAAATGAAACTGAATAACATTTCACATATTTAAGTGTATATTGTATAATGAAGCTGTAATTATATCAAAATGATAATGTAATTGTGTTTTAATAAAACTATAGTGTATATAAAATAAAATTAAATAACATTTTCACATATTTGAGTCTTAAATATCGAATGAAATTGTAGTTATATTGAAATGAAACTGCAATTGTGTTGAACTGAAATTACAGTGTATACAAAATGAAACTGAATAATAGAGTTACTTTTTGTGAAAGGGTATAGAATGATGAAAAACAAATACTGTTTCTTTTTCATTTAACAAACAACATCGTTGACCAGGACTATATGGTCTAATGGTACCCGGGTTGGACTTCCATTTGGAAGATTATGAGTTCAAGCCTCAGTGGAGGCATTATTGGTTCTTTGTGTTTCAGTAGGTTGAGAAAGTATATGAACAGATACTACAATGTAATAGAGCCAGTAACTTTCAAAAAAAAAAAACAAACAAACAACATCGTTGTATACACCGCGGGGCATGATATTATTTGTCCCCTCCCTCCCTTAGGCCCGTGGGCCGTGGCAGGAACTCGACAAGTTTAAAAAACTTTGCATATAATTAAAAATTAATATAAAAAGTTAATAAGTGTATTATATATACATACACCGATAGCTGTTCAAATTCACTCCGTCCCGATAATTAATAAAATAACTATTTCAATGAATATCCTACTAAAAAGTACCTAGAATTACATCTGGCATAATGATGAATGATGATTATTTAGGATCCTTTGCACTTAAGAAATAAGAACACGTGGGCACAAAATTGCGAAGGCAACATTTTGCATTTATTAACTTTGGTTCCATTATTATCTTATCTTTCACATAGAGATTTAAGTATTATTTCTTTTTGTCAAGTACTTTATGCACAGATGACACTCAAATTGGACTCTCATATGAAAGGTTGTAGACTGTAGAGTCAATATCATTCAAAATATATATATATATATATATATATATATATATATATATATTATTTCTTTCACATTGTAATAAAGTCAATAGTATTAAAAAAAATTATTATTATTTCTCTCACATTTAATATATGACTTATTTTGTTACATTTAATTTCTTTTACCAAATATGTAATATAAAAATAAATAAAAAAAAAAAGTTCAACACGTTTTCAGCTCATAATTATATCAATTTAACCACTTACAAGGCGTTTGGTTGGAGTGTGAGAATTATGTGAGAAAGGAATTGTAATTCCATGGGAGATGAATTACTGGGAATAAAGTGGGAATTTAAATGTAAAAAAGTAAGAAAATGGCATGTTACATAGTGTATAACTTATATTACGTGTTCAAATTATTATATAAAAAGACTAAAAAAAATACGGAGTAATAAAAAGTGTGAACCCCTTTTTCTTAATCAATTAAAACATGTCATGTTAGTTCGAGTAAAAAAAACAGTGAGTCTATGTAGTATTACTATAAATAAATAAATATATATATATATATATATATATATATATATATATATGATTTTGAATTATGAATGTATGTATTCTGATATTTTAATTAAAATTTTGATTAAATAATGTTACAAAACTAATAGTTAGAGGCTAAATATAGTTGTAACAAAGTAAAAAAAAAAAAAAAAAAAGTCAATTCTAACTTTTTTTTGGTTGGTTCCATGTTATAAAAACGCATTTTTTGAGTAGTGGGAGAGTGGCTGGAATGATGAATTGCATTACGACATGCCAAATGCGATAAATGAATGTTTTTGTCAATTTTTAGATGAATCTAACTTTTTAATGCCTCACTCACAAAGGATTTGGGTTTTAGATTTTTTGTTCCAAGTGGGAGTACGTGTGGGGCACATATTTCCACTTTTTTTTTTTTTTTTTTTTTTTTTTTTTGGGTGTGACAAGAGACATGTAGTCATAATCATACATGAGATGTAAGAATTAAGAAAATTGAATGTGACGGATTTGATTATAAGAGTTTTAGCGAGAATCAAATGATTGATTTTTGCGTACAAAAATCATGTATCACCCACTTTGTTACTCCTTTTAAGTTCGTATTTTCACATTTGAGTTTTGGGATTTATTCAATAAGATTTGTTTAATTAAGGTAGAGTTAGATGTGATACAAATTACATAATCATGTACCTAATTTAAAAATATTAATAGTTAATGATCAAATTTGATACATGTATAATAGTCCAGAGACATAAAAAATGAACGTTATGCTGTGAGTACGTGCCCACCTTGCAAGGTGGACACAGTTCCATATTCATAATTTCTATACTGTAGATTCATAATTTCTATATTATAGGTTCATAAATTTATATTTTAAATTCATAATTTTTAAACCGTAGGTTCATAATTTAAATACAGTAGATTCATAATTTCTATACTGGAGATTCATAATATCTGTACTGTAGATTCATAATTTCTGTACCGTAAATTCATAATTTTTAAACTATATAGTTATCAATTATGAACATATAATTCTCTGATTTGTGAAAACAGGGTACAAAAATTGGAATCTACAGTATAGAAATTATGGATCTACAGTATAGAAATTATGGATATGAAACTATGCCCACCTTGCAAGGTGGGCACGTCCTCATAGCATAATTTGCCCATCAAAAATGAAATTTGTTCTAAACCAAATGAAAACTCAGAGGAAGAGTCTTGGACTTTAACACTATATTGACCTCATACAATCGTTATGCGTTGGACCCGTGTCCAGCATGCATGCTGGACACGGGTAACAGTGCCGTTAGGCACTGTTATTTCTTTTTTTTTTTTTTTTTTTTTTTTTTTAAATTTCAGACCGCTTCGTTATAGGAGTATATGTTCATAATTTTATTACTATATGTTAATAACTGTACATTCATAACTCCATAACTGTACGTTCATAACTCTATAACTGTACATTCATAACTCCATAACTGTACATTCATAACTCCATAACTGTACATTCATAACTCCATAATTGTACATTCATAATTTTCGAAGCTCTATGTTCACAATTTTAGAGCTCTATGTTCATAATTTTATCACTATATGTTCATAACTAGTATTGCACTCGTGCGATGCACGGGATAAAAATTAAACTACATTATAAATAACATTTGAAATAAAAATATACATACAAATCTGCATTATAAAAATGTGAAATATGCAGTACAAAAAGGTTAAAAACAATAGTAGACATAAAAAAGTTAAATACATTGGAATAATTATATATACTAAATTACAAATTTTTAAAAACCTCGTGATATACAACATTTACAGTTGAAGAAGAATACTCCCCATTCTCACTCAAAACAACCACTTTAAGACCATTTGGATTGTCAACTCTAGACAAAGCCACATACAATTGTCCATGCACAAAACATGTTTTTTCAGAAATAAGCCAACATTTGTAAGACTTTGTCCTTGACTCTTATTTATTGTCATTGCATATGACAACATTAAAGGAAATTACCTCCTTTGGAACTTAAATGGCAATCGAGGATCAGACGGTGTCAATGACAATCTTGGAATTAAAACTCTTGTACCCATACTACTTCTTGACATCACTTTCGCTTCAACAACATGATCTCCCAATTTAGTAATGACTAATCGCATACCATTACACAAGCCAAGAGTGTAGTCAATATTGCGCAACAACATAACTGGAGATCCAACTTGCAACATAAGGCAATGATTTGGAATACCCGAGCATTTCAACGTGTTAAGAAACTCTGTTGTATGTAAACCAGCTAAAGTGTTGACACCAGAATCTGATTGACAAACAGAATCAGAACTGAAATAAGTTCTAATAGCTGTCGGATTCAAGCCACTCATGTAATCATTGATTTCATGCACTAAATCCAAAGTTGGAGCCAAAATAGCTCGACCATTAATAGATTTCATATCAAAATTACCTGAGCAAAATTCCGGGAATGTACTATTTACTATAGCTGATATCGAATCTCCATGTGGCCACAATACATTTTGTTCTGGAATATTTATTATTGCACACCCATCATTTGGACCACCAATCAAACCATCACCCATACCAGCTATCCACTTCGAAAACGAATTGATATGTTCAGCACTGTCATCATTGCCCAATCTTTGTAGTCTCAAATTCTTAGTCAATCTTAGAACCTTACAATTTTGCCAAAGATAAGAAGAATTGATGCTTGCTCCAACAATATCTTGTCTTGTTCCCTTAGGAATCACAGGCAGTATTTGTCGAAAATCACCACCAAGAACCACCGTTTTTCCTCCAAATGTCATCTCTGTGCTCAAAGGATTCACAAACCGTAATAAATCTCTCATAGTTCGGTCTAAAGCCTCAAAGCAGTGTTTATGCATCATCGGAGCTTCATCCCAAATAATTAGTTTGGAGTTTAAAATTAGATTAGCCAAGTCACTCCCTTGAGAGATGTTACATGTAGAATCTTCAGTTATATTTATAGGTATAGCAAATCGGGAATGAGCAGTTCGACCACCTGGCAAAAGTAGAGAAGCAATACCACTCGAGGCGACAGTTAAGACGATGTGACCCTCAGAACGCAAAGCAGCTGATAGTGTTTTCCAAACAAAGGTTTTACCAGTTCCTCCGTACCCATAAACAAAAAATAAACCACCCCCAGCATTCGCAACATCACTAAGAACTATGTCATAAACATGCCTCTGTTCATCTGTCAATTTCTCGACCAAATTATCATGTTCAACTTTAAGAGCATCACAATCATATGACAATTCTTCATCTAACAACTGATTTCCATGAGAAGATGAGGAACTCATATTTGGCAGAGGCATAGAGGGAAAGCAAGAAATACTTTTTCCAAATACACGTAAAAGCTTTTCAATTTCCACCAAAGCATAGTCTGCCTTTTCTTCATCTGTGAGGATTAAACCTAAAAAAGGAAATAAGATCTAAATGTTACTTATATCAGATGATCCAATATAGAACAATCATGTAAATAAAATGTATGTATTTTGAATCCTTAGAAAGAATATAAATAAAAAAAACCTGGTTTATCTAGTAGTTTCCGCTGGTTGAACTCCGCATCTTCAGCTAAGAATATCCATACTGCCTCCCAAACAACTTCTGGTCGAATAAGAACGTTTGAAGTAAGCATAGTAACAAATAGTCTCCTCATAGAAGTTGCAGATGCCCATTTACTTGCTTCATTAATCGCATCAACATATTCCTTGTCATCTGCTAATAAACCACGAGCATAGCATGCATCTCGAAACGAACTATACTGCACCCCCTCAACAATACGAAGATCTTCATAACATGTTTCACCACGAACCAAGTTCAACAAACACCTTAGATAATAAATTTCACCAGAACCTGGAGGAACAAAAAACATACGTCCAATGGCAAACCCCTTACGTCTAAAATGCCACTTTCTAACATCCTTTCTCCAAACAAATTTGTTGGGCATCTGACCATAAGTTAACTCTTTAGCTTCGGGAAACTTTTTATTAGCTTCAAACCAAGCTAAAAACATACTTTCTCCAACACTCGGGCGACTCAAAATATTATCAACACAATCATCATCGCCATAAACAACTAATTGTTGATTAGGCAAATGGAAACTCAATCTCTCAACTGCAGGAACTCTGAATTGAATGTCAAATCCGAATAAACGCCATGTTCCTTCGCAAGCAGATATGTAACGACAATCATAGAACATAGATATCTCATCTACAATTTGGCCTTTCTCTAAATCATCAGAACTTTTGTAGAAATGAGTTGTAACTCGATCATGCCCCTTGTTGACATACTTAAATAAGTACTTGATAGAACGGGACTGGTTACACCACTCAATATTGATATGTGCTCTATATTTAAGCAACAAATATTTGTAATGCGGTACAACAAATCTGTTAACCAGCTCAATTCCATTTTTCTTAACAAACCTTCCATCATCTCTTCGTCTATAAATTGGATAACCATCTTGATCAAAATTTGAAGAGTCTACAAACTTCTTTGGAAAATGTTTAGAACAACGACCATTAACCATACACGGAGAATTCTTCCTAAGATGACCACAAGGACCATGAATCATAAACTCCTCAAGAACCCTATAATACTCACTATCTACTTCCTTGTCTGGAATTTCAGCTGAAATTATAGTATCAATATTTTGACATAAAGCTCGACTATCTTCTTGACTCAGAAATATCAATATATGGGCATGCGGAAGTCCTCTTTTTTGGAACTCAACAGTATAAATAACTACATAAAGAAGTATTAAAACAGAAATTAAAAATAAGATAAGAATGATTCTCATGTATATATAGGAAAAGAAAAATACGTACCTGCAGTTACATTACCAAAAACTAATCCAGAACGGATCTCCTTGATCAACGCATCCAATTTCATTTTAAATAACCGACATATGATATCAGGCCGATCAACAGCACTCAAATGTCGCTCTCCCAAATACCTCTCTATTTCAGGCCACTTTGGATTACATGTAAATGTAATAAATAAATTAGGATAACCAATCCATCCACAAATTGCCAAAGCATCTTGATAGTTCTGAATCATATACCTAGCACCTCCAGTAAAGCTAGAAGGAAGAATAACTCGTTTACCATGACGACCAGGCTCAATATCACCTCTTGTTAATGCATCAGACAATCCCTGATAAGCTCCACACCTTAAAGATTTTTGATTGGTGCGAATATACAATAATCGACCAGCTTCAACCATAGTGTAACCATCAACCAAAAATTGTTGAAATAATCTCCGAGCATATAAAATTGTTGAAACTTCTGATGAACGCTCATGAATACGAAAAGCAAGATACTCGCGAGGTGAAATACGGTGTCTAGATCCATTTTCAACTACTCGAACAATGTTGAAGCCAATATCCTCCCTATAACCATCTTCACCATATGGAAACAACAGTGGATACTGTAATGGAAGATAAGCTGGATTGAGCTCACTAGTCCTCTTCAACAATCCAGACTTTGTTTCCACTAATATATCTCGCTCACCGAGATGCGCATCCAAGTCCCCAACAATAAGTGCAGCAACTTCAGAAACTGTGGGCAAATTATATGTACGGGCATCTGTGCTACGCTTCCCAATCAACTTCATTTTAACTTCTACTCTTGGATTTGACTGGATTGCTTCTTTCGCCATTCGAAATGACTTAACCAAAACATTGCACTCATCTAAAACAGCTTGAATATCAACAACAATCTGAGGGTGTAAGTCTTGTACATCACTTTCATTCCTTCAAAATTATAAAATTTGCAAAGTAAAATGAATTTGAGAAATTGATCAAACAAATATATTATAAAAACATAGAAAACAATTAGTATACATACCTGACAGCACTAATTCTATTCATAACTTCATTTGCAGAGTCATAAATGTATAGCTGTGCGAATTTGGCTGAATTACCTTCAGTGGGTAATAAACTCCCCATCAAATGAAAATTCTGACCGTTCAAGCGAAAGATTGGTGGAGATGATCCAGAATTTACTTGTTTATCAATTCGACCACCCATTGATGTAAAACTGAACATATTATTGTAAGATCGTATATTCTGCAAGAAATTTTTACTTCTACGATCGCCACTAAAAAACAAATCAGATATCAACTTAGGCGGAGGAATGATAGGTGCCAACTTAATTTTTCCGTTACCACAACATATAGAATATTTAGGCAAACTATTCACCCTTACACTCTTTAATCTCTCATCATACCAAAACAATGCATCACAATTTGACACTTAAAATTCGGATCCCCATTGTCTAAATACACACCTACAAAAAAAAAAATGTTCACAAAAAAATGTACATATATAGATAAATGAACTTTTTGAAAACTTTAAGCTACCAAAGGTATACAATAATTTAAGAATTTATATACAATTAATGGTCATACAATAGATTTTTGCTTATTTTGGATAGGTTATCTACATATAATTGATTGTCCTATTGTTAGTTGAATATACTACTATAAGAATAAAATAAAGCAATATATTATAACGAAAAATTAGGAAAAAAATGCAAAAAATACCTGCATCAGTTACATTTGTTTTCCTTCGCCTTGAAACACTTGGAATATTCAATATGATTTTAGAATTATCAACAATGTCGACTGTATGATTACACACCAAACAAATCAAGTCAAAATATAAATTTACCTAACATTTAATATAACATTTTTAAAGAAAAAAAATAAATTACCCGCTTCAGTGCTAGTACTACCAATATGCCTATTCAAGCATTCAACATTAGAAGATATCGTAGTATTGATTTGATTGCCTACATTAAAGAAAATACATTTTATAAAATTTAAAAACACAAGATTTAATTTAAAATGTGATAAAATTACTGTGGAACTTACAATTTGTTAATACACTCAAAGGCGTATAAAGAGAATTTTCAAAGACCCCCACAAAGCATGATTTATGTGCATGAATCCCAAACCGATTGATCCTTCGCGTTCTAATCTGCTCAGGAGTTACACTATCCACATTCTCTAACAAAAATCCAAGATGAAATTGTCAACAATTTATTGGTTCCCAAAATGGAAAATTTAAAAATAATTTCAAATTCATTATATGAAATAGACAAAATCATTACTTGTAACATTATTTAACGTAATATTTAATTGAAAAAAAAGGGAAAAAGTGTAAAAATGCTTTAAAATATATTATTATTATAAAGTCAATGCAAATATCGAGATGAACAATTTATAAATACAAATATATTGAAAGCAACTCAATAAAAAAATCACATTTTTAATAAATATATTAACAAAAAAAAAAGAATTCACACATTTTTTTTTTTTGAAAGTTACTAGCTCTATTACATTGTAGTATCTGTTCATATACTTTCTCAACCTACTGAAACACAAAGAACCAATAACGCCTCCACTGAGGCTTGAACTCATAATCTTCCAAATGAAAGTCCAACCCGGGTACCATTAGACCACATAGTCCTGGTAAAGAATTCACACATTAGAACATAAGAATAACAAAAAAAAAAAGTAATATTAATATCAATAATGATAAAAATATTTAAATATTTTCAGAAACAATAACAATATTATGAATATTAATAACGCAATACTACTAATCAATACAACAAATTAAGGAATAATAATAATAATAATAATAATAATAATAATAATAATAATAATAACAACAACAACAACAACAAAAACAACAACAATAACAATAATAATAATAATAATAATAATAATAATAATAATAATAATAATAATAATATTGATAATAATAATAGTAATAATATATATAAAAAAAAAAACTAAAAAAAAAAAGGGCCGAAACCCAACTAAACTACCCAAACCCACATATCTAACCCGTTATTACCCAACCCAAACAATAACCCCAGAATTTCATCGCTCCACATCCCTCTCCCTCGCTCTGTCTCCTCCTTCGCCATTCACCAAAAATGTCGCGATTCATCGTCTCCTTCGCGACAACAGTACAATTCGCTCATCCCACCAACCATAAATGATTCACGAAATATAAGCCAACTACCTCTACTCTCTTCAATCCTTCAAGCTTCATCCTCTAAACCATGAAAACCCCTAGTCCTAGATGAAATACTCCAAAAATCGAAACCCAGAAATCGGAAGAACTGGAATCAAATCGTCTACTTTTGAAACTTAAACTCGATCGGCAGTTTAAGGAAACAATTTCCCCACATGCTGTAAGTTTTAATTTCAATTTTCCCTAAATTAGTTTGATTTATTTATATACTCCTGAAACCCTAATTTCTATGAATGCAGATGTACGTAGCTAAGCCTAGAAAGAAACAAACATACATCAATCAACAGCAAAGAAGCCTAAAAAATACCAACAAATTATAGGCAGAAAATATATACGAAAAAGATAAGTTTGCTTTAATTTTTTATACTTCTCATCTATATATTTTTTGTCTGTTTTATAAATTATTTCTACAAAAATCTTTAACTAAGTGTTGATTCGTTTCTTAGTAGAATACTGATATGAACCCTATATATATATATATATATATATATATATATATATATATATATATATATATATATATATATAATGCTATATTTAAAATTTGTTTTTAATATCAACGTAATATATCAAATACGTCCATTCTAAATATGTATTTCACAATTATTTAATGAATACACAAAGAAAGAAAAAACTACAATAATAATATAACAAACAGTTATAAAATTTATTGAAATGAAACATTATAATATTCTTATGAGATTAAAAAAAAAATTTATATACACACAGAATTTAAAAAATCAATAAAGATTAATGTGCAAAAAAATTCAATAACCTGGTTCAAATTTATACTCCAAATTATATAAATATCCACAATTAAACAAATTAAAAAGTTAATATATATATAAATTTATATTTAAAACTATATTTTATTATAAAAATTATTTTGTATAACTGGGCCAATCTATCTGAATATATATTATTAGATAGATATATTATACCCAAAACACTGGCCCAACAGATCTTATAAAACCCGACCCAAACATAGCCCACCATATAAAACCCCCCAAACCCGAGTCCGTGCAACCTTACCGCCCCATTTCCTCGCCGTCTCTCTCGCAGCTCTGCCCTAAGCCTACCTCCGTCGACGAAGAAGGAAATCAGGCAAAAATACCAACTCGAAACTACAATCCGACTTCCATACTACCAAAATCACTTTAAAAATCCTTCATTTCACCATTCCAAAACCATTAGAGAATTTACCCACATTGTTCTACACAAATCTGATTCGATTTGCATATACATTTTCGAACACTATGGAGGCAAGAATCTACAATACATGGTAATTTAATTCTAATTTCTTTCAGTTATCTATATATTTTTATCTAATTAAATAAAAATCCTAACCAATTTCAGTTATCTATATATTTTTACCCACTGTTCTACCCAAATCTCGGTCGATTTCCAGATATCATGTTCGAACAATATGGATGGAAGATTATACAATACCTATTTTTTCTCTATTTTATGTCATTTATGTATATATATTTTTTCTAATTAACCGCAAACCCTAACCAATTTATACGCATGCAAATAAATTTCGAATCTGGAAAACGAAAATAAAGAGGATTTGAGCTCTAAAAAATATAAGTTTTTCTCTAATTGTAAAAAATAAATTCTCACTTAAATATTCTAGTATTTTTCTTCAGATTTTGTTAGTTGTACTTAAATTATGTCATTTTGAAATATGTGTTCTTCTAATTAACCACAAACCTATTTTGTTCGCAGGTCAGATCTAATTTATTGTAGATAAACAAAACTAAGCCTGAGAAGGAAAATATAATGCGAGTGAAGAAAACCAAATTGGCAGTACTCTTCAAAACAGAACGAAAACTGCACATCATCAAAGATAAGTATAATTTGCCAATATTACAGTTCTTGGACAATTTTTTTTTTTTTTTTTTTGCTTTAGCTATATATTTATTAATTCTTTTACTTGTTTAGGCATTAATTGATGTGATTTTAAGTATTTATATGAAACTTGTATTTATAAACTGTAGTGTAATATAAAATGCTTTCATACCTTTGTTTGAAATCCCATACTTTCTCTTAGGCAACCAATTGTAGTAGATTTTTCTAACTTTCTCATGTTTGTTTAAGTTTATGCTTTGTATATACAGTTACAGAGAACCTGCAGTTTGAATTGATCTTCCAAGTGTTGGATCTTTATTTATAGTGGCAATAGCATTTGATTACCCTAGCACAACTGTCATGAATACTTGTAAATGATTACTATTTTATAGCTTTTTATTAGATTTGAATTTCATTTTTATTGGGAATGTAACAGTGTACTGATAGTTGATTTTATTTTCCCAATATTGTTTAATTGGTTATCAGTTTATAAGATCAAATTTTGGCTTGATCTTTATACATGGTTTTATGCATTTATCATTTTTAATTGAGTTTACATATTAGTAATATCACATTTTTAAATGAGTTTACAAATTGAGTATCAAACTCATGACATCTGCCATACATTATACATTTGTTCATCTATAAACTCATTGATTTTTATTACAAATACAAAGTCCAGTCATATCTGAATTGAATTTATACATAATGGTTAATTAGTCGTTAGTTTTTAATTTCAACATTTTGCTTCATTGATAACAGTGATCAAATTTTTATTTTTTTCTATTAGGCAAATGAGCCTAAAAATTATATATAGACTGTTGTCAAACTATTTGGTTTCAACTGTAAATCCCTACCCAAATACTTTCATAATATCTTAAATAATGCAAGTATTGAAATTTGCATTAGATATAGGCACTTTGATTTCAACAAATAAAAGTGCCTTAATCAAATGCAAATTTCCAAGGTTTTGTATAATAACTATTGTCAAGCTATTAGGCTTCAATTGTAAATCCCAAATTAAATCCTTGCATACTATGATTCTAACCTAGTACTATTCTTCCACACTAAAATCTGGTTTTTTTTTTTTTTTTTTTTTTTTTTTCTGTTTACTTATAGCTTAAAACTGTTTTTACATAAACTATTGACTTTGAATGTATAACACATGTACTAAGTTTAGTTAAATAAATAGGATTAAAGGTTCAACAGATACTATTAATACAACACTAAGTTAGGAAATCATGATTCCAACTTAGATTTGTAACTCATGGTCATTAGTGTACTAAAAAACTAATCTAGAACCTTTTGAAAAACCTGAAATACTCCATGCCATCACTCCAGCTTAGATCTGTAAGCTTTTGTCATTTTGTGATTGAAATCTATTTACTAATTGAGTAAATTTAGTACTGTATTGTAATTTTATTTGATCATGCCAACTTAACTTATTAATACTTCTATTTTTACTTCATAAGTTGTAATTTAGTACACAGATAGATAACCTTTTTTTTTAAAAGTAGCCAGACATTGATAGTTTATATTTGCAGTTGTTTTCAGATACAAAGCGACCTAGATCTGGATCTGGATCTCAGTATAACAAAACAGTTCGCATCAAATATCTAGCAAGACTCAATAAGTAAGTTTATTTTCAAATAATACAAAAGATTTTACATTTACTTATGATGTTATAACTTCATTAATATGTATTTAATTATCTAATTCTAGATAGAGTTATCAAATGAAGATATAATTCATAAAGCATAATTAAATGAAAAGTTATGTACAACTAAAACCACCCCATTAGCTTGTACTATTTAAACTGGAAATATAAGTAAAATAAACTTGAGAATAGAAATACAAACCAAAATAAGTAGACATAATATTCATATTGTCCTTAGAGTCCCAAAACATAAGACATAATTGAAACGTAGTACATAGACTGACCCCATTAGGGAAACATTACAAAACATAGCATAGAAACCGCAAAAGCATTACATTTTTACCAACTTATAGACTGAAATAGTAGGTCTATTATAGTAGGAAGGCAGGTTGACTTCATCCATTAGAGACCTCTTCAGTGTGCTAAATAGAATAGAAATCGCAATTGCATCACATTTTTCCAACTTAATCACTGAAGTCTTAAGTCTCTTAAAGTCATCAAACTGATTGAACTCATTAATTAGAGACCTCTTAAGTGTGCTTGCAACATTTCCAGAAGAACCACCTTCATCAAATCCAACCATTTCAAAATCACCAAAGTCATCCAGACCAAATGTATCCTGAAAAAATTAAATAATACACATAGTGTTATTCAATTTTATAAAGAAGAAAACGGTTTAAATAAGAAAACAATTAAACCTCATGAGCTTGTTCTGTTGCATCTAAATCACAGTCTATAACCCCACAGTGTTTTGAAACAATGTCAGCTTGTCTACAGAACCCTAACACCCCAAATGCAGAGCTGAGACTGTCCACTTGATCTTTCTTCATAGAAATCCTAAATAGTATAGGCATCCCACAAATAGACTGCAACTCAGGTGGGATCCAACCTTTTGCATTCTGAGAAAAAACAATTTTAAGGAAATAAACATAGGAACATCTATAGCATTACCAATCCCAAATTAGAGTACAAAAACCATTCTCACCTCAGCATACTTCTCTCTTAGGGATGAAGCTGAAACACCAACCAAATCATAACATTCCTTATCCCAAATGAGCATAGGTCACTAGTACAAAACTGCACATTTGCTACTGTTGTAAAGGGCTTTTCGCCACTGTTGTACAACAGTAGCGAATACTATAGTCACTAAAAGTCATGGACTTTTCGTCACTGTTGTGGAACAGTAGCGAAAAGTTGAGTCATCTGCTACTGTTCTTCACTTGAACGGTGGCAGATTATTATTATTATTATTATTATTATTATTATTATTATTATTTTATTATTCACTTTCCGCTACTGTTCTTGTTGAAGAACAGTAGCGGATTAATTTTATATTTTTAAAAAAATTCACTTTCCGCCACTGTTCTTCTTTGAAGAACAGTGGCGGATTCATTTTAATTTTTTAAAAATAATTTAAAAATTAAAAAAAAAAACAAAACAAAACAAAACAAAAATAGTATTTGTTTTTCACACTGCAATTCTCATACAAACATTATAAAATTACAATACTTCAAGCTAAAAAACAATCAATGAATTACAAATTTACAGTTCCAAATTAAAAATAATTGAAAGCTAAGACCTGACTAAAAAACAATCAATGAATTTAGATGAATGGCTAAAAAACAATCAATGAACTAGTGTGCCAAAACTAAAACCTGGCTATAGTTGGATCGTATAGGCTCCAATTCAGTAGTGGGAGGAGTTCATTCAATTTCTGCCAAGGTTGAGCAACCAAGATGAATGGCTGCCCATCTTAGAAATGTTCGAAGATCCATCTTACCGGTACTTTCAATTGGATTTATATAAGCTGAACTGCAAAACAAGGATGTATAAAACTATAAATTAATTTCAAGTCCAGTTGCAATTTTGCAAGCAACAAAGATTTATTACTGTAAATTCTTTTCTTTTTTTCTTTCGTTCTTTTTTTTTTTTTAGGCAAGTATAACAGTAAATTTATTAAAATTCAAAATTACCTAGGTTAATCCAGATCCAATATCATTATATTAGATAATAAACTTAGATGTTTAACACATGAACTCTTAAATACATAGTAAAAATTGTGAACCTTGAGCTAAAAGATCTCTATTCACAACAGAATTGATAATTTCTTGCTAAGTTTAAGCTGCTAGCTAGCTAAGCTAATATATGTCTTGTTAGTTGTTACCTTCAGTTCTTCAAAAGCTCTAGGAATTGCTTCAAACCCTTTCCACGTATACCTATTCTTTGCCTTCCTTGAAAGAACCTGAACAATCGAGGTCAAGCAAAAAGAAGAAGACACCCTCAGTAATCCAAGTAATTAAATTGGATCCAAAGATGAAGTTAATGCCAAATTAGAATATCTTACACAACACTTTCAAGAACATTCACAATGTCATAGATCCTCCTCCTTCCAACCCCTAAACCACAACCAAAACTACCTCAAGTTCAGCACATACACTTTCCAAACATTAAAAAAAAAAAATTAAAAAAAAACTGTTTAAAATAAACCATATGCAATAAAAAAAAATTTTAAAAATTAGATCAGTACCTAGTTGCCTTGCTTCATCATCAAGCCCAATAGTTTCTATGCCTTCATGGTTATACAAGCTCAAAAAACTGCATAAACACACAACAATAAGCACAAACTTGGCTTACATCAACAAATATAGACATAGAATTTAACATTTTTGCATGAAACACTTAAACTTTTGGATCCAAACAAATTACTTAGCTGAAGATATAGGCATTTTCATGTGCATAAGCGAGAAGCAGAGAGAGAAACCTGCAGAGAAATCATTTTCATGTACATACCATGAGAGATATGAACAAGAATGGAAAAGAAGTGTACCAACAGTGAAAAACCTTCTTCTGATATGATATTTCCCACTGCTATAGTTACTGGATTCCCATTTACCTTTTACATGTAAAGGCGCTTAAAAATTAGGTCCCACTGCTAAAGATTCACTATTTTATATTATATGGATGAAGACAGTCCAGATCAGCAAAAAAATTCCTCCTATAATTAATTGCATGAGGCAAACTTTGGTGAAGTCATAAAATGTAAAAGACACTGCAGAAGGGTTATTTAAGAGGTGAGAACGGTGGAAAAAAAATCAGCCACTTTAATAAACACAATTGATAAGAGATTGGCTCTATAACATTCGACTACTGTGTCTACAACTCTACATCACAGCTATATCAAGAATTGACTGACCTCAAGTAAATAATTTTGAAAGGGAAACAGTAAGTTACACTGTAATGCTTGTGTGAACCATATGGTTGTCCAACAAGGTCACCAAGATTCAATCCTTCCATTATCTGTTTGCACCAACAACTCGTATGAATCAATTTGATAAAAAAAGGAACAAAAAGAAGAAATATATAACATTTCATTTGATTATATACTTGGTTGCTTCTAGGCCCCACTAGTACGAAAAAAAACACGTTTGCTTAGAAATATCTTGTATTTCTACTTTGTCAGAAAAAGAGATTACAATTATCCAGCATGAATGTTCAATTGTAAAGGCAATTCTTCAGTTTAATGCCTTGGAAAACATTAATGATCATGGAAAAATCAATAAACTGCTTCTCTGCGTACGTAAAACCGTATACTTAGTGTTTCGGGATACGGAGACTTACGATAAGGTCGTGGTCGATGGGCGGTGGTGAGAGGTCAAAAGTCAAAGCGGCAGTAGAGTAGTTGCGCGTCCAGTTCTCCGGTTGAAACGCATCGTTTTTGAGCCGAAAATTGTGGGAACTAGGGGAGACAGAGAAGGAGCGGCGAGGAACGTGAAAGGCAGTAACTCCGGGAAGAAGCGAACGAGCGATAAGTGTTGGGAGAGGTCTCGGCGCAGTGTCGGTCGGCAGATCTGAGAGAGAGAGAGAGTCAGCGGTTGTGGCGGTGGTTGCGTCGCAGTGGATCGGTGGAGCTAGATCTGGTCTGATGAGAGTGAGAGAGAAGGAATAGTGAGAGAAGTCATCTGGTCTGGTCTGGTGAGAGTGAGAGAAGTGAGCTAGATCTGGCAGGTCTGGCGTGATTTTTTTTTAATATTTATTTTTTTAATATAAACTTTTCGCCACCGTTTCAACTAAGAACGGTGGCGAAAAATAAAAGCCTTTTCTAAACCGCAACCGTTTTATCTTATAACAGTGGCGGATTGTTGATTAATTATTTACAAAATTGCCATCGCGAATTTTTAATTAAGAATACACCACCGTTCTTATAACAACAGTAGCTAAATGTGAGTCTTCTATGTCCATTTTTGTACTAGTGGGTGCTTCACATGTACTGTCGGTTACACGAACAACCACCTTATACTTGACAGCCCCCTCATGCCAGCTACGATCACACTTAGAGCAGTACATCAAACCTTCTCTTGGAGTTATCTTTTTCCCACAGTTAGTTCCCTTACAAGACATGTAATACCAACCATCTGAACTGTCAACATCCATAATCCTAACAGCCACCCAATACTCACATAGTTGTGTAATAGCAAAAAAGAAGTTAGTTAGCCATCTGGATTTTTTTAAAAAAAAATAAAATAAATAAAAGAGAAAAAATAATTTTTTACCTCCTTCCTGTGGTAAATCTCACTTAGAGAAGTTACAACAATATCATCACTCAGACTGTTACGATTTGACCTAAATCCAGGTAGTCTAGAGCTTGAGTCCAACTTTCTTAATGGAGTTCTGCCAGATGACAGACTGGAATAGAAGGAATAAAAGTAAATAGATTCAATGAAGAACTGAGGAATTTAAAAATAGAAACAGAATGTATAATTTATACCTTAAACTTTTCTTAAACTCCTCAAAATCTGGCATTTTTCTGATTGATCCAAATTTTTGTTGCATTAAATGAAGTTGATATGTGCACATCTCCATCTAGAAATAAAGAATATGCAATTTCAAGATGATACCACTAAAAGATAAAAGAATAAATTAATAAAACTTGAGCAATGGAGTAGAAGAATAAGAGAACACATACTATCGAAGATCTTTGCCCTACAGAACTATAGCAAAACAATCACTGGTTCTTCAGTGACTGTTGAGCTATAAATAGGCAACAAACTGTTCACATGATCCCCCCAAAGAGTACATTGAATCTGATCTTGACTAAAAGAAATAAAAGAAAATTTTATTTTAAAAAGAATAGTAATATAAAAATTTTTAGGCTCACAGAAATGTAATATAAACATGTACACTTACTTGATATCTTCCAAAACAAAATCAATGAGCCTAGCTCTCTGTCCTGCTACAACCCTCTCCACTGGAAAATAGATTTCAGTGACCCTTCCAATCACATCTAGAAAAACAAATACAAACAGTTAGGTATTAAATAAGGATAGTTTTAAATGTAAAAAAGTCTGTATTTAAAGATAAGAATATACCTATGCGCATCTTCTCATCAATATCATCCTTCCTAACCAAGGAAGATATCGATTTTAAACGAAAAGTCTTGTTAGGAAAACTGACATTCTTGTACTCCTTAACCATAGTATCATGCTTAAATTTAAGCATGTAACGATGATTACTTGTCTTGAACTTCAAGTAGTTAGTAATGCAAAGGAAGTTCTTTATCCCATAAACACAACCTTCCTTGAATTTGGTCCATTTTTGCACTTGATCCTTAGGTATAGTACAATGAACAAACACACCCTAAATGAACACATTCAAAGGTATTAAACTGGAAAGTAGTGAACATAAGCAAATACAAAGAAATTTTATGTTAATAAAATCGAAAATATTACACCTCTACATTATGGAAAACACATTCCAGACTGTTAATCGCCTTGTTTTCTCTGTTTTCGTAAACAACATATGTTCGCACCAGCCTAACTCGAATGCCTTCCTATTGCACAGTGGAGTGAGCTGAGAAGCAAGAACAAACTGACCGGCCATCAAAGAAGAAGAGCTTGTGATTCGAATAGACTAATATTGAAAGGTTGCAATGTGCAATTGCTTGTATAAACAGGTGTATTTATACTGAAAGCCATCACTTATGCTGTGTAAGTAATCATCACAGCTGAGTGAAAAAGAAGAAGAGCTGATAGTTCAAAGACCTGGTAGCCGGCTGAGGGAGATAATGCAGAGTCGCAGCAGTAGAATACTTATAGAAAGAGAAAAATTAGAAGATTAGAGGATTAGCTTAGTAGATAAAACCTAGATTTCTTATTCAAATATAATACGTTTCCTCTAGGACAGAAATCGGGAAACGAAACCCATCCCCAAAACCAATCTTTTGAATTATTATCCTATAAAATAGGATTCCAAAACCAACAAAAACACTCATGCCCACTAAAATAGCTATAAAAAAAAAAAGGAAAAAATAGATACAATAACACGCTTCCTAGAAAAAATTAATCGGGAAACGAAATTCATCCCCAAAACCAATCAAATGAATGATTATCCTCTAAAATAGGATTCCAAAACCAACAAAAACAATCATAGTATCTAAAATAACTAAAAAAAATAAAAAGGTTAAAATATATGGAAAATCTTTAGTTGTTGGGCGGGAGAATGAGAGCCAAAATCTCCTGGCTATATTGGTATAAAGATTGTAAGTTCATAATGTCAGAGCTCTTTGTTCGTAATTCGATCAATAACTGTACATTCATAATTCCATAACTGTAGATTCATAATCTCATAACTGTAGATTCATAACTCCATAACTGTAGATTCATAATCTCATAACTGTAGATTCATAACTCCATAACTGTAGATTCATAATCTTTGAAGCTCTATATTCACAATTTTAAAGCTCCATGGTCATAATTTTATCACTATATGTTCATAATTGTAAGTTCATAATGTTAGAGCTCTGTGTTCATAATTTCATAATTGCATAACTGTACATTCATAACAGCATAAGTGTACATTCATAATCCAAAAAAAAATAACGCCGTTAACGGCAAAACACGTGCGATTTTTTTTTTTAACTAAATGACGCATTTTTTTGAAAAACGACGTCATTTTGGGTCCGTGTCTGGACACGGGTCCAGGGCATAATTTGCCGACCTCATATAGTCATATGAATATACATGGGCCTGTATTAAACAGATTCAATAGGTAATATGGGCTTACAATCCAAACTTCATTTACAAAATAAAATGTCCTGACAAGTTTTATGTCAATTTTACAGTGACGAAATGGGGTTTGTTGTATTTATTGATGTAACTTTAACATGGCGTTTGGTTGGAGGGGGAGAATTATGTGGGAAAGGAATTGTAATTCCATGGGAGTTGAATTACTGGGAATAAAGTGGAAATTTAAATTCCAGTGTTTGGTTGACAGGAATAGAATTACTGGGAATTTCAATTTCAATGTTTGGTATACATGGGAATTGAAAGGGAATAAGTAGTATAAAGTCAAAAATGTCCATTATTGTTGTTAGAAATTAATTGTAGGTTAAAAAAGGAAGGGGTAATTTTGACTCAGCACTATCTTTTTTTCCCAGGAATTAAAATACCAGGGGGGGACATGGAATTTTAATTCCATGAAAATGGGGGAATTGCAATTCCATGGAATTGCAATTCCCTCCAACCAAACTACGGAATTTAATGACCTTTGGAATTAGGTGAGAATTAAGTGGGAAGGAAATTTAAAATCCCTCCAACCAAACGCCCTGTAAGATGTTCATTTTTTTTATATCATTTATTAATATTTAACTCATACATTACTTCACATGTTTCATTTTATATGATTTAAATATTATTCATTGATTACTTAACTTTTATTTATAAATAAAAAAAAAAACAATTTCTTATGCTTTTGTAAATGTAGTGTTTTGTATTTAATAGAACTTTAAATGTAATATTTTAAATAAATTTAATATTATAAAATATAATTAGTTTGAGTCAAACTAAATTTATGTATAAGTGCAAGTTCAATAATAAGAGGTTTTTAGCAAGTTTTTTTGAAAATTTTTGATTGATTTGGAGGAGATAAGAACGAGGAAAGAGAGTGTTTGAGTATATTGTATCTTGGATTTTTGTAACATAAAAAATAAAAATAATAATTCCTTCAAAAAAAATAAAAATAATAATAAAAAATCATGCATTGACGACTTGTGTGCCCAATATGTGTGTTTTCTTCACATATTCGATGGGTGCATCAGAGTGGCCGCCAACTAGTGACCAGACTTATTATTATTATTATTATTATTATTATTATTATTATTATTATTATTAGTTTAATCTTGCAAAATCCACATGGCAAAAAAAAATCTTATAAAAGAGTCTTTGATGATTGGAGATGCTATAATAAGTACATTTTAAGGCGAAAGAGTAGGATTTGACAAATAACAATTAATATTATACATATTCTCACTTTTAATTATATTTTTTTTACTTTCGTCTGATATGTCAATCATTGTTGATATTAAAGAAAATGTGAACCATAGTTCTTTTCATTCATTTCCTTCCAACAATAAAATTAGAACACCTACTATACGTGGACGGAAACTTTACTTCCCACAATATACTTATCATTTCCCACTAAGCTAAGAAATGTATGAAAAAAAAAAAAAAAAAACAAAACAAATAAACAAAGAAGTTGTGGGTTCCTATCATAGCATGTGCAGGAAAAGGAAAATTCTGATTGCAGTGGGTGTAACAAAAGGCTTATATTAATGTGGTAAGTAAGAGTTGACCAAAACTATTTATTGTAGTATATATTATAATATTAAAAAAGAGTAAGTTCAATGATAAAATGAAAAATAAAATAAGAAAAAGGAACAAAAATAAATGGGGCAGTTGGTTTTTGGTAAGTGTGGTCCTAAGGGGATTAGTTTTCAATTCCCTAGTGAACAAGGCTTGAGCCAAATGGTGGATGGAGCTATTATCCTCCATACATATATGCATTTCCAAATGATAAAGAAAGATGTTTGTCTTACAAATGATATCCAAATTTTTTTTGCTTTCCCTATGCAAGGAGGATTCTTCATATATATCCTATCTCCTATGCATCTCACTTGTTGTCCTTGTACCCTCTACAAGACAAAACCCACACACATACTCCATGTTTTGTCCAATATTTGGAGTAGATGTGAATGTATATGTTTCATGTATGAAAAATGTTTACTCTACTTTTCATGACTTTTTCTTTCTTTCTTTAGAGTGGACAATGAGTCGGACAATATTGAGTATTCTATCGTATGAGTTCTCATATGATATGTTTTGGATAGTAATGAAAATCCGTAAATAGGTTTTGGAACAATAATTATACAAGTTCCTGCTACCTTGCGAGTAGTGTTTAACGAGTTTGAAACTGGTATAGGTAATATTCATTTGGCAATACAATAAAGCATAAAAATACCAACAAATTTAGCAAATAGACGAATTAAATACCTACAGATTTACCAGGACTATGTGGTCCAATGGTACCCGGGTTGGACTTCCATTTGGAAGATTATGAGTTCGAGCCTCAGTGGGGGCGTTATTGGTTCTTTGTGTTTCAGTAGGTTGAGAAAGTATACTATAATGTAATAGAGCCAGTAACTTTCAAACAAAAAAAAAATACCTATAGATTTTAATGCTTTACCAATGAGAATCTCTAGTCGGTCCTACCCTGCCCCACTTTGGGGTGGTAGTTCACTAAGGCTCAAACTCATAATCTCCCATATGAGATATGAGAGTCTAACTTTGGTGTCATTAGACCACAAGATCTTGGTATCTTGCTCTAATATTTTGTTTTAAGAAATAAAAATGTTATAACTCATTATTACATTCAAATATTTCTAAAATATTCATACTTTTTAAAATCGTATTATACATTATTGTTCATTGTATTGTATATAATGTAAATATAAAATAATATTTCCGTATAAAAAAATAGTGCAAGCTATGATTATAATTAAAACATTATTATCCATCAAATTATAGTACATATAAATTTTAATTTATATGATTATTTCTATTTATATATTAAAATATAGTATGTAATGTAATACACTAATATAAGTTTTTTTTTTTCTTTTTAATTTCTTTTTTCTTTAAATTCTAAGTTAGCCTGCGAGGCCCGCCAACTTACATGGGGCGAGTTAGGGTCAAAGAA
Source organism: Ipomoea nil (assembly GCF_001879475.1). NCBI lineage: Eukaryota > Viridiplantae > Streptophyta > Magnoliopsida > Solanales > Convolvulaceae > Ipomoea > Ipomoea nil. The sequence goes on along the minus strand of NW_017617990.1, from coordinate 1,988,162 downwards.
GTTTAAATATTATGTGTCTGTGTAGTATTAAATATTCTTATTCTTGCTAAAAGTCTTGTGATTGAACGGCATAGCTGTGGCGCATCAAATGGGACCAGTGCCGGAGTCAGGATTTTTCTTCAGTGGGGACGAAGAAGCAAAGGGAAAATAAATTCAAAAATGTTTAAATACAAAGTTCAAATACAATAAGATTGTTAAAATACAAAATACATTATAAATTACAATACAAGGTTTATGATCAACTACAGAATAATACTCCTATACACTCTCTCGTATTTTGAAGTCATTGTAGAACTGCTCCATTTGAAACTTGATCAAAAATATATTTTTCAACATACAACACTAAGCAATTATTTCAACATCCGGCAAATTGGTAATTAACTAGGGATAATTAACATATTAGTAATTCACATAACTCAGCAATTAGAGCAATTGTTAACAGTAATTAATTTGATAAAATAATTCAAATAGAAAATACGTAATAAATTACACATCTCATTATATATATATATATATATATATATATATATATATATATATATATATATATATATATATATATATATATATATATATATATATATATATATATATATATATATATATATATATATAGAATAACAATCATATAAGAACCCATTGTTAGATAGGAACGTAAGAACTAATCTAAGCCGTTTATTTAAATTAATCCACGGTGTATGTTTTATTATTTTTAAAATTGTGTTTTACGGTGGATTGGGTTTAATTTGGGCGGGTAAGGGTAGTATGGTCATGTCATAGGCGCGTGAAGGGTTTTATTATTTTTTCCCTTTTATTTCGCATTGGAGAGTCCGTACAGCGCAGAAGTTGGACAGCTCTACAGAGACGTTCGAAGCTCTCCAGAGAAGGTCGAGAAGGTCGAAGGTCTCCGTATTCCTCCACAGCGTCGCTGCTCCGATTGAAGTCCGTTTGTGATGGCTCGCACCGTGACTCGAAACCCTATGCGCCCACGGCCGGCGGCGAGGTCGGCCGCTGCTGCGTCGCCTGCGGCGGTTGGAGTCCCGGCTGAGACTGCCGGCACCGTGGGTCGGAACCCCAAGCGTCCACGGCCGGCGGCCAAGTCGGCCGCTGTTCCAGGTCGGTTTTTGCCCCTTTTTTTCATTTTTTTTATATATAAATTTCGGATATATGATTTGGGTCTTTGTTTGCATTGTTTTGATATATATGAGTTTTGGCTTCTTTGTTATTTGATTTTGGGGTTGTTGCTTTACCGGTGTAGTTTTTTTTTTTTTTTTTTTTTTTTTTTTTTTGGGTTTCGGGGGTTGGTTGGGTGGTTGTGCCGATGGGTGGGGTGGCAGTGGGGGGGGGGGGTCTTGGTTGGGGGTTTTGGCTATACTGTGGTGTGTTGGTTGAGGGTTTTGGTTAGACTATGGTGTGTTTTGGTGGGGCGGGGATGCCATTGATGAATGGTCTGCTCCTTGATTTTTTTTTATTTTTTTTTTTTTTGTTGTTGTTAATTGAAATGTAGAGGAGAGCCATGACCCACCATGAGGTAGTAAACTTCCTTTTCAAACAGCCCCCTGTAGTTTGTGTTTTAAAGAACTGAAAGTCATGCCTGCAAGACACATAGAAAGTAGAAGAAAATTAAACGGTTTTGAGTCCAAGTAGATAAAACAATGTTAAATAACATATCACAGGGAGGTTCTTACATCATATATCTATGTGGTTGTGTGCTGGCAGGTTTTGTTTATGTGTTTTTTGGGTGTGTGTATTTTAGTACTACTGTGGGTGCCCTTATGTTATGTTGGAGGTTGGCTGCTCCCGCTGTGTGCCTTTGTTGTCTCTGTTGTGTGCATTTATAGTAATACTGTATGGAATTTAGTCGATTACATTATTTGTCCTTGGTGTGCAGTGGTGTGTGTATTGTTAATGGATTTTGTAAGTGTGCCGGTGTGTTCTTATGTGTGTGCATTTAAGTGGTTGATTTGGGTGTGTGTATTTTAGTACTACCGTAGGTGCCCTTATGTTATCTTGGAGGTTGGCTGCTCCTACTGTGTGGCTTGTGGTCTCTGTTGTGTGCATTTATAGTAATATTGTATGGAATTTAGTCGATTACATTATTTGTCCTTGGTGTGCAGTGGTGGGTGTATTGTTAATGGGTTTTGTAAGTGTGCCGGTGTGTTCTTACGTGTGTGCATTTCAATGGTTGATTTGGGTGTGTGTATTTTAGTACTACCGTGGGTGCCTTTATGTTGTCTTGGAGGGTGGCTGCTCCCGCTGTGTGTTTTTTTGGTCTCTGTTGTGTGAATTTATAGTAATACTGTATGGAATGTAGTCGATTAGATTATTTGTCCTTGGCATGTAGTGGTGGGTGTATTGTTAATGGATTTTGTAAGTGTGCCGGTGTGTTCTTACGTGTGTGCCTTTCAGTGTTTGATTTGGGTGTGTGTATTTTAGTACTATTGTGGGTGCCCTTGTGTTGTCTTGGAGGGTGGCTGCTCCCGCTCTGTGCCTTTGTGGTCTCTGTTGTGTGCATTTTGAGTTATACTGTATGGAATTTAGTCTATTAGATTATTTGTCCTTGGTGTGCAGTGGTTGGTGTAATGGTAATGGATTTTGTAAGTGTGCCGGTGTGTTCTTACATGTGTGTCTTTCAGTGTTTGATATGGTGTATTTTGTTTTTTTCCAGAGGAACAGCCTGAGGTTGAGGCACCTGTGCTGGAGGATGATGATGTTGATGTGTCGGAGTATGAGCTGACTCCAGCGGAGGCTGCTCAGTTCCCGAGTTTGAAGACTAGGTGCTCTGCACGCATACTTGTTAAAGCTCGTAGAAAGTTCTCACGCCGGCAGCGTAGCGCAGTGTGTGATTTGGGGTTTGGGAAGTTGTTAGAGTTGGAGGTTATGGAGACTCCTGGACGGATGGGTCGTTGGCTGCTGGAGAATTTCGACCCTGGTACGATGTCCTTGCGTTTGGGGAATGGTGTGTCGGTGCCTATTCGTGAGGAGGATGTAGAGGCGACGCTTGGGCTTCCTAGAGGTCACATTACGATTACCAAGCATGGAAACAATGATGTTAGTGACTTTTTGCTGCTTTGGAGGGCTGAGTTTGACACAACCACCCATGGCATTACGGCTACCCGTATTGCATCAAGGATGGATGAGTTGCGTGGTGGGTGTGAGTGGTTTAAGCGCCATTTCACTGCTTTGATGGTGAGTACTTTGATACAGTGCATGCATAATGGTTATGCATACCAGATCATTGTAGATGATTATGAGGAGGTTGAGAAAATTGGTGATTCGAACTGGTGTAAGTTTGTCCTGGATAGTTTGGTTGAGACTCGCGCGGCGTGGTTGGTTAACACGAGGCAGCGGTTTGTTGGGCCCCTATTGTTTTTTACGGTAGTGTCTCCGTTTTGTTTCGTTTTGTTTATGTTTTTATTTTTGGGATGTAGGGTTTGATGTGTGTGCACGTGTGTTTCGTAGGTTTTCTATGTGGATCGTGTTTGTGGTGCCGCTCGCGCTGTTCCCAGAGCCGTTCCAGCCTTTTCAGGTTGGACAAGTCAGTTGTTGCGTGAGCGCGAGTTTGCAGAGATTAGGGGTGGTGGTTTTGGTGGGGGGGGGGGGGGGGGGTTGTTCAGCCACGGTTTGTTGATCTTGGTGGTGTGGGGGCCTCGGATGGTGTCAATGTGGGTGTACTGAGTGGAGGTCAAGGTGGTGCATTGGATGGCCACCGTGAGCCAGAGATTAGCAAGGTAAGGCTATGTCGTCCATTTAATGCCTTTAAAGTTTTGTTTGCTTTTGTTGGCACACGACTGCCTTCTGAGTGGCTGCCTGTGTGCACCCACTAGGGGACGAGGGTGCACAAAGTGTTGGAAAGCAATGGTGGGCCTCTTTGGGTGTTTTATATATTATAGTTGCTGGTTAGTGCGTGGTTTATGTAGTTGTGTAAGTTGGTGTTCTTTTTTTCGCAAACTTGTGGTTGACTGTTCTCTATTTTTGTTTTATATTGGGGGTTGCAGCCGTTGGTTGTTCGGGTGATCGAGAATGCACAGGCTGCGGCCACATCTATGCTTCGGTTGATGCAGGTTTTACAAGAGGCTTATGGTGCTGGGTCTGATTTGCAGACAGACAGTTTGGTCCAGGTGTTAGATGCGTCGCGCGCGATGCTCGGTGTTGGTCATGCCACTGGGGGGTCTACCATGCCTACTCAGCAGACTTCACAGTCGTTGTTCACGCCGTCTCAGGATGCGATTTGGGCTGACCCTGCGAATTTGCGTGCTCTCGAGGAGGTCGAGCGAGCGATCCAGTTGCGGAATGCTATGCATGATATTCCATCTTTTAGCTTGGGATTGACGCAGGATTTTCAGGTGCAGCAGGGGGCTGATGTTTTGGAGGTGGCCCATCAGTATGATTCAGGTGATGTGGTTGGTGGTTCTCCGTCTGGGTGTCCGTTGCGAGTCCCTGATGCTGCAGTAAGTATTGTCTACAAGCGTAGGAAAGCTAAGGGGTTGGGTTTGTAGGGTTGTGTACTGGGGCTTTGTTTTGTTGGTGGTGGGATGTTTTTGTACTTGGTGAGCAGTCTCCTTGTACTGATTTTTTGATGTGCTGCGGTAGTTGTATAGTGTTGATAACTTGTTGTTTTGTACTATGCACATGCAGCAAGGTATTGTATTTGGCTTTAGATGTTATATATATTGTTTCGTATTAGTTATGCGCAATCCGGTCATTGTGTTTTGATATTAGATGACACTTGCATAGTGAGTGTAGTCTTGTGGTTTTAATTTTGGACTTTTTCCTTGCACATTTAGTACTGTTAAGTTGTGGCAGGGTGTGTTTTGTCCCGTTTAGAATGCTTATGTGGTTGGTGCATGAATACGTTCTTATGCATATGCACAGGTGCACACACAGTTCTGTCAAAGTGCACAGGCCACACTGTGTCTGCTTTGCGTGCACTTGCGTAGTAACGTATGTGCACGTGCTTGTAGTTCTGAAAGTACACCTAAGTATTTTTTTTTTTTATTTTTTGTTCTTCAGCCTGTGCGCAGCGCGTCAATGCATACTGCCGTTGTCACCGCGAATCCACCATCTAGAGGAGTTGTTGTGCCAGTAGATAGTGGAATTGTTGGCGGTGTGTGTTCAATGGCTTGTGATCTGCAAGTGCTTACCCCGGCAGCGGTATTTTTCTTTCTTATAATAGTTTTGTGCGTGCTATGTTTTCGTTGGTGGTGATTAATATTTGTATGTAGCAAATTATGCCGCGTGTTGGGGAGCGTTCGGTTCAAGGATGTGCGCCTCAGTTGGCTGCGCCGGTGAAGCCGCGACGCCCTCACGCGGTTGGGGGCTCAGCACAAGGTGGTGATGGTTTGATATCCAGATATTTGCCCAGCGTCCCTGATTCGCATGTGTTTTATGACTGGATCGTGGACAATCCCCGGGCTCACATGTAAGTTTTCCTCCTTCTGCTTTTGTTGGGTAACTGTTTGTGTGGTTGCTTATCTTATGTGTGTGTTGTGTTTTTGTACCAGCCACGAGGAATTATTCAACTATAACGGGTGGGCAGCGACACGTGAGGATTTGTTGTCCTTGAAAATTGGATCCCAGTTGCGTGTGGCCGTAATTGATAGTTGGTCATGTATTTTGACCGTAAGGGAGTTGGCTCGGACGGACGGTGCTCCTTGCAGGTTTTTTGCTTCGATTGAGACTACGGTACGTTATCTTGTATTGTTGTTGTCTTGTTTTTAAAATATTGTGATATGTAGATAAATCTGGTTTGCGATTTTGTGTTGTGGTTATGTGTAGCTCAATACAGTAGTGTCTCAGTCTCAGTCACGTGCACGTCGCCTTGATTGGTTCTCTCAGCGCATGGAGGCGGGTTTAAAGTTGTCTCCTTATGCGTCATGGCGCAGCATTAACATGGTATTTGTAATTGTTTGTCTGTTTTCTGTTGTGTGGTGTTGCATTAGTTCTTTGTGTGGTTTTGTGTCCGTGTGGGGGTTAGATTAATGTGTATGTCTGTCTTGTTTTTTGCTGTTTGTAGTCGTTATGGTTGTTAGCTAATTATTTTTGTCATGTGCAGTTCATTTTCCCCATTCTTCAGAGTGAGCACTATTATGTTATAAGTGTTGACATGGTTCGGAAACGCATTGACATAATCGACAATTCGTCGGCTAGTGGGACTAATGGGACAAAGTATGGGGGTACACCTGATGTGCTGGTATGTTATTGATTTCCCACTGCGTTTAGTTTTGGTTATGTTGTTTGCTGTTCGTTGCGGGCAATATTGTCCTGCACTGTTTCCGACTGATGTGTATACGCACACAGTTGCCTGTGGGGCACACAGTTGTGCACTGCAGTGCACACGAATACTTGAATGTGCTCACAGTGTTTCTTAGTCGGTTTCATTTCCCATCACCTGTGTTTTTAGGCATGCTGTTTGTTGTGTATTTTTTTCCTGTGGCTTCCTAACGTTGTTGTGCCTTTGACAGAAAGATTTCTTGTCTGTGTTCCTTGATGACGTGGTTGACGAACAGTATGGGTATATTGTACGGAGAATTATCCCTAGGAGAATGCAGATGCGGTGGCGGGATGTGCATAACAAAGTGGACTGTGGAGTCTTTGCTATGCGGCACATGGAGTGTTTCTTGGGGCAGCCTGTTAATGCATGGGATTGTGGTCTGCACAAGGGGGATAGTGGTGTCCTTGATTTGCTGAGGGCAAGTTATATGTGTCAAATTTTGACGGCCGAGTTGAACATACACCATTCGAAAAACATTCGAAGCGCGGTTGAATATCGTGATGATGGGGGTGCAACATAGATTCGTGTGTAGCTAGTCCATTATCTATTTTACTTTGTTTGTCTACTCGTGGTATTATGGACCTTATTTTTTGATTCATTTGGCACATTTTTCTCTGAATAAATGGTGGGGTGATGTTCGTTGGTGTTAGATTCCTAGTTTATACGCGTGCTAATTAATTCTTGAGTATAGTAATGCTTGTTACGCTGTTATTAATTCTTGGGTATAGGAATGCTTGGCGCCACGTGTTTGGGTCATATGTTTAGCGGTGCACAGACACATACAAGTATGTGCTCACGCAATGTCTAGCTCGGCACACTCATAACTTCACATCTGCACACACCTGTATGCTATGCCTACATGATTGCACGTATATAGATATATGTTAAATCAGATTCGATGACCATTATTTTTACACAAATAGACTAATAAAGAATGAGGTGATTACTGTTACGCCATAGACTTGAATGGCACACACTGTCAGTCTCAGGTGCTCACTGTCACTGGGTGCTATTGTTGAAAAATGATGTTGGCCGTTGGTTATTCATACTCAATTTCCATAATACCGTTTGGTGAAACAATACTACACTCTGGTGTTGTTGGAAGGCACCCAGTATTGTGGTCAGGTACACGGTAGCACCCCCGTACCCGGTTTAATGTGTGTGGCACATTCTGTTTACTAGGAGTGCACATTGCCATGTTCATCTCCTACTAAGAAAACCGCAGCTAGAACATTTTTCTTTTCACTGATTCATGATGTCACGTATATACATATGTGTTGAAACAAATTCGATGACAATTATTCGTCCAGAAGTAGACTACTATAGAATTAGTGGACAACTGTTATGCAGTAGTGCTGGATGGCACACACGTTCAGTCTCAGGTGCTCACTATCAGCATATGGCCTCTTTTTATTAGTCTTTTTTTATTTTTTTTGGTTTTTTGGTCGCGGCTGGCAGTTGCGGCTATCCTTATGTTTGTATGCCTAGAGATTTTATCAACCCGGGGGGGCTTGGGTGGTGGTGGTGGTGGGTATGGTGAACTCACCTTGTTAGTTTGTTAGTATGTTTTGAGTAGGGTAATTCTTGGCGCCATGTAAATGGGTCGTATGTTCATAGGTGCACGGACACATACAAGTATGTGCTCACGCAATGTCCAGCTTGGCACACTCAGAACTTCACATATGCACACACCTGTATGCTGTACCTTCTTCCACCACACAGTCCGCTATTATTGGTTGGCCGCGATTTACATCGCCACGTATGTATTGCTGAAAAATGATATTGGCGGTCGGGTATTCATACTCAATTGCAATAAAATCATTCGGGTGCAAAATACTGCACTCTAGTGTCGTTTGAAGGCACCCAGTACTGTGGATGGGTGCACAAGAGCACCGTGTACCCAGTATGAGGTGTGTGGCACACTCTGTGTGCTAGGGGTGCACATTGGCATGTACATCTCCTACTTAAAGAGCAGGGTCTAAAGCACAGATTCATGATGTCACGTATATAGATATATGTAAAAACAAGTTTGGTGATAATTAGTCGTACACAAATACACTTCTAAAGAATGATGTTAAAAAACTGTTATGCAGTAGGGCTAAATGGCACACACTGTCCATCGCAGGTGCTCACTATCAACATATGGCCTCTTTCCATTAGGCAGTTTTTTTTTTTTTTTTGTTTTTGGTTTTTTGGTCGCAGCTCGCAGTTGCGGCTATCATGGTGTCCGTACTTGTTGTAAGTCCTACATTTCCTTACATTCTTTCCAGCTACATCCGATGCGATCTCCTTTGCTGATTTCAATCGCTTTCCCGAACCTTTGTTCTTTGCAATGGCGGGGGGGTGAACCAAAATGTTTGGTGATGAGGTTGACCCACAGAAGCTACGTATCATACCACTTTTCCTTGCTCTAGTTTCCATTTGCGGCATGCTTTCTGTTGTCTTTTCTCTATACTCTTTCAACATTTGTGCTAGCTCTGTTATTCGATCAGTGTTACCGTACGCGTTCCCAACACACTTGAAGAACTCATCGAATACGGTACCCATTCGTGTATCCCCACTAACAACTTCTGTAGGCTCGCCTAGTTCAGGGTTTGCATAAAGCTGTACGTATGGCCAACATGTAATGCGGGTCCATCGTGGAGTGATATATTGTACTGGTATTCTTTCCAAACGTGCATCCTTAAACGCCAACAATACATGCCTACACTGTAGTCTAATCCTATTGAACATATTGCATGTGCAGTGTGTTGTCTGGGTGGCAGAATTGTATTCCACTGAGTACACCATCTTGTTTGTATCCTCTATTTCAAGTCTGATAGTGTTTCCTTCAACTGTTTTGTTAATGATTTGGGATGAGAAGCATGCTTCGAGTATCTCTTTTTGGACATCATAGAACACAGCAATTGTATATGTTGTAGCAGCTTGACGCTCTAGCAATAAAGTTGTCTTCAACTCTGGGAATTTGTCCTCACAATCTGCGTTTAGCCTTGTTTGGGTGTGGCGTTGTTTGTCTATTGCTTTCTCAAACTTTATGAAGAAGTCCGTTAAACTTAGATGTGGGGAAGTGCAGCTGTTGAAGACGTTGTTCTCTGACTCCGACCTTGAGGTTGTTTTCATTAAGCCACCCATGAACATGTCGTTAAAGAATGCTGGTATCCAATATTCACGTATCTCAAACAAGTGGGTAAACCATCTGTGGTCAACCAGTTCATGTTTTTCCATTACTGTTTGCCATGCTGCTTCAAACTCACTAATTGTTTGCGTCTCATTCCAGACCACACTATTTAGGCTTCTTAAGAAATCTTCGTTCCTTGCTAATGTAGGCCCTACCTTTTCGCAAACCTTTGTCATGATGTGCCATATGCAGTATCTGTGGCGTGTTGTATCAAAAACACGCGATATTGCCACTCTCATTGCAGGATCTTGGTCGGTAACTGTGCACGCGGGTACTTTACCCATTGCCTTTTTGAAGTGTTCGAGCAGCCAGGTGTAGGAGTCCACATCTTCTTTGGCAATTAATCCCGCTGCGAATGTCACACTCTTCTTGTGGTGATCCACCCCGGTGAATGGCACAAACACCAGCTTGTACCTGTAGTCATCACATGGTGTATAAAAATTTAATGGTTAGTTACTAAGTGGGGGTGGGGACAACCACTATGCAAAAAAAGTGTGTTCATGGTGACCCGTAGGAAACTGATAGGCACAGCAGAACATTCTTATTCGTGTACTGTGAGATGTAGTGCGTTATGGGCATTAGCTGTGTGCACCTGCCTTTAATGGTCAGGTGCACGAACGTTTATGGGCATATGTGCACACAGTACACACTCAAATGGTTGTAACAGCAAACGGATTCTGTCGCACTAGTTACCCTTTGGGGTTAAATGTAAATAGAGAAGCATAGTAAGTTGAGTGGTTCACTAAGCCACCATGTTGTATGTCACAGTATGGCACGAACATGCATTGCTTTGGTTTTTAGGTTTCCGCACAGTGTTAAACAGAAAGGCGTAGCAAAACTAGCTGGTTAGCTTACTGGGTCGCTGTGTGCACTTCTAGCCTCTGGGGGTGTGCATATCTAGCCCCGACTCTGTACCCGATGGGGTCAAACTGAGTGCCCCACTCAGCAGGGTCATGCCCAGTCTCCATGGTCTATTGTAGTGCAGACAGCAATCACCCTAAATGGGAGTGCACCCCAAGTGGTCCTGCCACATTGGAGACCATTTGTGGTGCCGGGGCAACCATTCGCACTAATTCTGTGCACTCACTTTGTAACATCATCCGTGAACATTGGTCTATGAGAGCATAAATGTAGGTGTAGGGTGTGGTATGTACCTGTTTGTACTGTATGTGGCGTCGAAGGACATAACATCGCCGAATAGTTTGAAACTGTGGCGAGCTTGTGGGTCTGCCCAAAATATTCGACACAGTTGGTCAAGCTCATCAACATCGTGGGCAAAATAGAAGTCGGTGGACACATCTTTCTTTGCCATGTACTTGTCAATCACTAATTGGGCATCTGCGCCTTCTATGTAAGCCATTATATCTCTTCTGTAATTCCCGAAGTCTGTTACTGTAGCTCCAACATTCTCAAACCCTCCAACCATCTCTTCATATAGTGTAAATGATTTGGTGTACCCGATATTTGCCTTGGCACAATTGATGATGAAGTTTTGGTGCCCAAGGTCTAGCTTCCGGTTTGCCTTCATGAAGGGCCTAGAAACTGCAGTGCACAACAAGTGGGTGTGGCGCTCCTCAATTGCCGATACCTCATAACCATTTCCGTCCTTTACTCTCTTAAATATTATTTTAGCGTTGCACCCCACCCTATTCGTGACACGGCGCCTTTTAGGTGGGGCATTGTCTTCGGCTGATAGCACCCCTACCCCGTCCCCTTGGCCGGTAGGGAGTTTGAAGCCAGAACGTGAACACAACACATACTTCCACGTGATTTGCCCTTGCCAATCCCTTTTTTCGGAAGCGCGCCGCACATCAAACCCAGTAGTAGTGGCATAAGCTTTGTAGAACTCAATTCCTCCCTCCAAAGTAGTGAACACTTGTCCCTCAAAAGGCGTTTTGGCCGCTTCACACTGTGGGGTCCAGTACTTTGTTGATCCGGGGGAGATGTTCATCAAACACCCAGTTGGTTTCCCTGTTAAGCCGTCTTCACCTGTCAAGGGGTGCAAATTTGTTAGTTCAATATGTATTGGACTTGTGTGGCACTCAGGTTATAACCAAAGTGCACGGTGACTGGGTTTGACCACCCTGTTGGCACAGTAATGGGACCGTAGGTGCACCCTCCGCCTCACGTGCGGCCCGACTAAGGGGATTATGCCATGAGCAGAAGTTAGTATCACTACTCCGACATTGTGGCTAAGTCTGTGCCCTTATGGGCGGATTGGTGTGCACATAATGCTACATGTGGGTTCGTCTGTGCACTTCCTCTTAATTGTGGGTGCACATAGCTGCGTATGCCTAGGGCAATGTGTGCCCCGCAGCGGTTCGGGTGCTGCCCATTAGGTGTTTAAACCCAGTAGGGCAAGACATGCACATCACTGTTTCCGCTTGCAACCGCGCACAGTGCCATTTCATTTAATGTGATGCCTGAGTGTATGCGTAAACAATCCATTACCATTCCACACCCCCCCCCCCCCCCCAATTTAAGTTGCATACAAAATCATGTGTACATATTCATAGATTGCACTTACTGTTGTTGTATCCTGTTGCCATCTTTCCTACCGTCGAATATCACTTGGTCCGCTGCTTTAGATGCTTCCCGCTGCACTTGGCCGGCCGGAATTCGCAAAGAGTTGTCGGAGAGTTTTCTGGAGCAGTGTTGTTGTGGCGTGATTTGTAGACAAATTAGAGTCCTTGAGCGTTGCATCCCCTACATTATTGGGATGATATGAATTTAATATTAATTATCAATTGTTTGGTGTTGAAAATTACCCTAATATCCTTTTTAATTATTTCTATTAATGGTCTCCTTATTAATGTTTAATCAATCTAACCCATTGATTAGATGGGATTCAAAGGCCTGGATTAGTTCTTACGTTCCTACCTTAAGATGGTTCTCACCTGAAGCTCACCCTATATATATATATATATATATATATATATATATATATATATATATATATATATATATATATATATATATATTAGAAAACCATATGAAAGTCGAAAACAGCAATAGGGATTATAAAACATAAAGAAGTTGAAATTCAAAAACACAGCAACAGTGATTGTAAAAACATAAAGAAGAATTTAAGAAGTAGTTGAAATTCCAAAAATAGCAATGAAGATCAAACCCTCAACCTTTCACAAGGCCAAACACGCATCTACCAACTAGTCTAACACTCCTATTATTATTTTTAGCTGTTTTCTTATATTTATATCTAATACATGTACTATATATATATATATATATATATATATATATATATAGGGTGAATCAACGATTTGGTCCCTCACTTATTCGTGACTTGTCAATGTTGCCCCTGAATCACGTATTCATCGATTTAGTCCCCGAAAATAATTATTTTTCGTCAAATCAGTCCCTATAGCCGTATTCCGTCAAGTCTCAGGCGAGAGCTCCGATTTGCCTTGGGCATTTTGGTCTTTTCACGCCTTCTTCTTCATTGATTCTGACCATGCTTCGCCGGAGAAGCTCAAGCTCGCCGGTGACCAAGTCTCACATCCTAAAGCTCATCCGGCAAGCCAAGTCGACGCCGGAAATGCAAACCAAAGTTCTCCAAACCCTAAGGTCCCTCGCGTCAGAAAACGCGGCGAATAAACGCTGCATGGAGAACGCCGGCGTGCAAGGAGAATTCTTCCATTGCTTAGCAAGCAATTTGAGAATCTCAGCAGCTCTCTTGCACCACACTGGGAGTAGCAGAGAACTTGGCGATGGAGTACAAGATCCTCAGACCTCTCTCATTCGCCACCTGCGACACCCTCAGGATTTTCCTCGACACTACCGCCAACCCCGCCGCGCACCGGCAAAGCTGCTCCAGTACGCTTAGACTCCACTCGCAATATCGTTTCTCGTTCGTGTCTAGCAGTAGATCGATCAGCACGGTCGCCGCCCCGGTCTCCGCCGCCTTGATCCGGTTCCTCCCTCTCTGGCAAACGTTGGCCAGTAGGTGCAGCACGAATTTGGAGGCCTTGCGGGCGAAATTGTCTCGCAAGATTTGGACAACTTGGTGGTGAAAAGGAGGGATTTAAGGTTGTCGTGAGCTGTGATAACGAGGGGTTTAAGGTTGTCTGCATTTCTGGCGTCGACTTGGCTTGCCGGAGGAGCTTTAGGATGTGAGACTTGGTCACCGGCGAGCTTGAGCTTCTTAGGCGAAGCTTGGTCAGAATTAATGAAGAAGAAGGCGTGAAAAGACCAAAATGCCCAGGGCAAATCGGAGCTCTCGCCTGAGACTTGATGGAATACGGCTATAGGGACTGATTTGACGAAAAACAATTATTTTCGGGGACTAAATCGATGAATACGTGATTCAGGGGCAACATTGACAAGTCGCGAATAAGTGAGGGACCAAATCGTTGATTCACCATATATATATATATATATATATATATATATATATATATATATATATATATATATATATATATATATATATATATATATATATATATATATATATATATATATATATATATATATATATATATATATATATATATATATATATATATATATATATACATACAAGGGCTAGGGGTGGGGCTGGGGTGAGTGGGGGCAGCTGCCCCCACACTGGTTCCGCCCCTGAATGGGACTTGAGAGGTCTCAGGTTTGAACCCTATGTGGAAGCATGGGCTCTTTGTGCTTTAGTATTAGGTTGAGAAAGTATTACATCTTCTTACATATAATAAAGCTATATGGTTGGGAAATAATTAATGTTACAATTAATTACCAACATTATTATTATTACCAGCTATAAATATAAAATAGTCACAACATCTTTTACTTAAAAAAAAAAAAAAAAAAAAAAAAAAAAAAAAAAAAAAAAAAAAACACACAACATTTGAAAAATAAAATAGCTATTTTTTTTTCTCGCCCATAACAAAGGATTACATTTATTGAATTAATGGAGTTATTAAATGTTATGATATTAGGATTAAGGATTCCGATTCCCGATTAATAGAAAATATGAAACGATGAAATATTAGTTAAATCTCTGTCTTTACAATGAAAATCTATTTGATATGCTTTTGTTATTTATGGTGGTTCTTGGGATTACAATATTAATTAAATTTTCGATGAAAACCTATTCAATATCTGAAACAGTGCAATTAATGCAAGCTTCTACATATAATTTTTCTCCATCTCAAATGCTTCAAAGAAATGACAGAAGCGAGAAGGGATGAAGAAAGCAAATGTTGCGGGCCGTGGGTCAATTATTGTACTTCAGAATTAAAAAAAAAAAAAATCATTTAAGCCATAAATAAAAATTTAAATATATATAAATGTATATATCGTATGTTTTTCTGGATGTCTAAACTTAGGACTTTTAAAAGAAAAAAAATACATTTGAACTATCTCCACAAAAAGTGGTCTTGGACTTATAAAATGACATTTGAGTTTATGGAATGCCATGTGCATAAAGAATATATTATATAATCATATAAAAAAAAATGTGTTCAATTAGAGTTTAAATTTACTCATACAAAATTTGAAATTTGCTTTCTAAATGTAATTATCTTAGTTATTATTCGTATTGTGAAAATTATAATATAGATGAAATACAATTAAGAATAAATCAATGTAATTATGTAAATTCTCTCTATAAGTTTATTTGAATATGTACATAATTAGAGATTATATTAACCATACAAAATTTTAATTATAATTTTGTATTCTATAAAAATAATAAATACTTGACCAATGGAAGCTCAAAAATATTATTATATTAAATAATTTAAAATATATTATATAATCATATAAAAATGTGTTCAATTAGAGTTTAAATTTTCTCATACAAAATTTGAAATTTGCTTTCTAAATGTAATTATCTTAGTTATTATTCGTATTGTGAAAATTATAATATAGATGAAATACAATTAAGAATAAATCAATGTAATTATGTAAATTCTCTCTATAAGTTTATTTGAATATGTACATAATTAGAGATTATATTAACCATACAAAATTTTAATTATAATTTTGCATTCTATAAAAATAATAAATACTTGACCAATGGAAGCTCAAAAATATTATTATATTAAACAATTTAAAATATTTTTATTTTTTCTATTTTTTTATTTATATTTATAATAACATAATTTTTTCCCCGTGTATCGCACGAGTGAATTACTAGTTTTAATAGAGTCAATAGTATCAAAAAAAAACTCTTCTTATTCTTTTTTATTAAGCATAGCATGGCCCCGGGTTGGCCCGCAACTCATGTTTTCAATGATCGGCAAATTATATCCTGTACCAGGGCGCACAATGCATTGTGCACTTTGGCTCAAACCGACATCGTTTTGTATATGTTTTTTTTTTTTTTTTGAAATTTCGTTTCTCGTTTCTACTGTTATTATTATTATTTTTTTAAATCTCATGATTCAAATGTACATAATTGTATAATAGAATGTACATTATTGTATAATAGAATACACATAAACTCCTAACATAATACACATAATCTTTTTTGAAAGGATAATACACATAATACATAATATACATAAACTCTTAACATAATATGCATAAACTCTTAACATAAACACATAAACTCTTAACATATATAATACACATAAACTCTTAATATAATACACATAAACTCTTAACATAATACACATAAAACGGTGTCCGTCGCGTCAACTCCCCACACAATTTAACAAAACAACGTTGTTTTGGGCAGGACGGATACGAGTTTCGGCCCACTTTGACACCCTTACTAGTGTCACATAATATCAAATTTGAAACATTATAATTACCAAATCAACTATTTGACTAACTTGATTATTAGAGTCATCTCTATTCTTGTTTTATGTGTTGTCGTCTTGATATAGTTAAAGGAAGGGAAAAAAAATGTGGCCTATTTTTTTTTTTTTTTAGAAAAACAAATTGTCACTTGTCACGTCAATAAGTAGAAAAAAAAAAAAAAAAAAAAAAAAAAAAAACTAAGTATAGTATTTCTAAAAAAAAAAAAAAGGGTATAGTATTACTCTATAATTAATAATCTATACAATCAATTAAATAATCTTCGGCCTGTTTAATTAATTGTTCAATATTATATTAATGGTCAAATTAGGCACGTTGACTGAGCTTGCACTTAGACAGATTAATAAAGAGTGTGATGAAATTTAACTTTTTCAATATTGTTTTCTTATTCAAAATATCATATCTTATTTATTTTATAATGTTTAATTAAAACCTTAATTTGTATAAGTAACTTTCATTTTTTTTTTTTAATGGTATAGGGATCATACTATATGCTAGGGTGCCATTTGGCATTTTTGTTCACTCAATAGTCAATACATTAATAATTTAATATAAACCTACCAAATCAGGTTGGGTTACCCCCTCCCTTTTCCCCCAAAAAAAATATAAACCTACCAAATTTGCTTAGCATTGATATTCTTTTCAGTATCTACTTGTATGTGACTTAGCTTCTTAACATTCATACTATATAATATTGGAATAAGGGTTAAATAGGCCATCGAACTGCACACGGTAAAACAATTAGACCACTGAACTTAAAAAACCAACAATTGGGTCCCTAAACTAATCAATTTCAAACAATTCTTCCAATTTGAAGGTTTCCAACAGGTCAACAGGTCATCCTTCCAAATTAATTATTTTTTAAAATTTAAATTTTAAAAATTAATTATTTAAATTTTAAAAAAAAAAAAAAAAAAAAAAAAAAAAAAAAAAAACTGGTTCCGGCCGGAGACGGTCGTCTCCGGCTGGATTCCAATTTTTTTTTTTTTTTTTTTTTTAATAATTAATTTGGGAGATGACCTGTTGGAAACCTTCAAATTGGAAGAATTGTTTGAAAATGGCCTAATTGTTTTATAGTATCTGTTCAAACATACATTCTTAACCTAATGAAGGACATAGAGTCAACAACGCCAACAACACCTCTACTAAGGCTCGATCTCATGACCTCCTACATGGAAGAGGTCACTACATGCCATCTGAGCGCAAGGTGCTTGGCAAAATCTTTTGTTTACAAAAAATCTCGTCAATGACTTTGTGGTCTAGTAGTATGAAGTGACTCTCTAAAATGAAAGGTCATGGGTTCGAGCCTCAGTGGGGCGGTATTGACTCTTTGTGTTGTGTCTCAGTAGATATGAACAGATTAAATACTACATTGTAACAACGTCAGCTATCTGAACCAAATTATGTAACCTTCTGGTATGAGAATCGGGCTCTACATGCTTACTTTTGGGACTGAGTCATATATAATTTTTTTCATATTGCACTTGTATCCATACTCTATACAAGATTATATTAATCCAATTGAGCTTGAGTTGAATCTCTCCTACCAGTTCAAACTTTCAATCTTATACTTAAATATAACTTAATTCCCTACTACTTGAATGAACTAGAATCAAATATCTAAAAACTAATAAGTGCAAATGAAAGTTATACCATACCCTTGATTTATGTCTGTTTTTTCAGTATATTTTTCTATACATTATGCTGTAAGAGTTGTATTATATAATATTTTGAACAAGCATACCCTTACCGTTACAACTTTCATTATCTTTTTCCACTATTGTTAACATGCACACGCATCTACCATATATTTTATTATCTTCAATAATAATAATAATAATAATAATAATAATAATAATAATAATAATAATAATAATAATAATAATAATAATAATAATAATAATAATAATAATAATAATATACACATTATATATTGGAGTTATATGTTAGTTATTTTCTAAAATATAAATATCAAATTTATAAAAATATTTTATATTATTAATATTAATATTAATATGATTATTATCATTATTATTATTATTTACAATAATAAAAATATCTATCTAAATCTAAATAAATTAAAATTTTTAATATAAAATATTAATATTAGACACATATTTTTACACATCACGCATAGAAAATACTAGTCATAATATAAAAGTAAATAAAGAGATTTATATAATCCAGCATTTAAGCAATTAAGATTCCACACGTCAACATTGCTGGACTATTATATTTATCATAGATACAGACAAGAAGAAGGCCATTTCATAAAACAACAAAAGGCACCCCTACTTACCGACACATGCAAAATTTGCAAGTAACACTCTTTTTATAATTACATTTATACGCTTGTATTGTTTTCTACTACATAGTACATACTATATATATATATATATATATTTCTAATTAGGTGAGAACTGACAATAACCTGCGAACTATGGAACTTGTGAATGAGTACACTACAATGGGCCCAGACATGTCTGGAGGACTTTGGGTGCAGTCGTATCCAGGTACGGAACAATTCTTCACAAGTACATACATAATTTGCATATTATTATTATTATTATTATTATTATTGTTGTTGTTGTTGTTGTTATTGTTGTTATTATGTTAAAGCACCACATTCATAGGATCAGAGTCTTTTATTAATTAAATACATGCAAATCTTTATTTTTAATGTGCATGAGTAGGCATACTTACTTGCCGACAAATGCATAGTTTGCATGAACAGACTCTAATTATTATTATTTTAATGATGAAATTAAAATTAGGATTATTCGATCTACGATATATATATATATGTTATGATTCTTAAACCGTAATTTATGTCGTCAAGTGGACAAGTTAAACAATAATAATATTAAGGGGTCAGGTGTACATATTTAATAATACAATTGGATTGCAGCTTGGTCTGTTGGCCTGGAGTATTTTGTTATTATTTTTAAGGTTGAGGACCCATGCATATTAAATAATAATGGTTGGTTATGATATATATATATATATATATATATATATATATATATATATATATATATATATATATATATATTGCAATAATAAGTGAACTTGGAAATAAGTACTGTCAAAATTAATATGTTGTTTAGGTGTCGATAGAAAATCACAGTCATTACTTGATAATGTGTATTGTGTAAATCATACTAGTTCTTGTGTAATAGTATGTAAAGTTGTAAATTACACAAGAGAAGTAAACATCACTAAAAAGGCCTCTCAAAATTAATATTGATAGTAGTGGTAAAGGTTAATCGATCCGAGCATATGAGAAATGCAATAGCTTGGTGAATGGATTATCGAATTTACTTATGAAGTGTGAATTGCTTATGGTATTATAGTACGGAGTATAATTATATTTGGGTAATTTATTACGTTTTGAAATTGTGTTGGGACAGTATTTTTAGAAGGTAAATTTAGAGAGTACTTGATTAATTTATGATTATCAAGAAGGTCAAGAACGATGAAGGCACCCACTAGAGATCCTCGTTTCTACCATTTAGAAGCGATACAACCCCTCATACATATAAGGATTGACACTACTCCCCTTAGAGTTGTGGTTCAACCTTTTGGGAAAAGGATTGACACTACTCTAGTATATATAATTATATATACATTTATCACAAGACTAATCCATGCAATAATTGAAAGATGATTCATCGTGATCAATTACTGTTGGAAATTAAAATTAGCACGAAAATAGCATATGAATGATCATTTTAATTAAAGGTATTGTTTTGACTGGAGCTCAGATCACGTACTATTACAGGGCGTTTGGTTGGAGAGGGAGAATTACGTGGGAAAGGAATTGTAATTCTATGGGAGTTGAATTATTGTGAATAAAGTGAGAATTTAAATTCCAGTGTTTGGTTGACAGGAATAGAATTACTGGGAATTTCAATTCCAATGTTTGGTATACATGGGAATTGAAAGGGAATAAGTAGTATAAAGTCAAAAATGTCCATTACTATTGTTAGACATTAATTTTAAGTTAAAAAAGGAAGGGGTAATTTTGACTCATCACTATCTTTTTTTCTCAGGAATTAAAATCCCAGGGGGACATGGGATTTTACTTCCATGAAAATGGGAGAATTGCAATTCCCTCCAACCAAACTACGGAATTTAATGACCTTTAGAATTATGTGGGAATTAAGTGGGAAGGGAATTTAAAATTCCTCGCCTTGTTAGTTTCAACGCTTCTAATAACATTTACATAAAGAAATGAATAAGTTTTAAGAAAAGCGTGTATAAAATATATGTCGGAATTTAATATTTTTCGTTCATCACCCTACGCTAGCGTGAATTTGGGGATATTAATATAAATTTTTCCTAGAATCACTCCACAAGATTCAAAAGCAACGCCATCATGTTTTTTGTTTTGTTCTTTTAAAAATGGCACTAAGACAAGTTTAGAGAGGGGTTAGAAGATTAATAATTCATGTGGAAAGAGATCCAATGATGACGTGGAAGACACCAAATTCCTGAGATCACAAATGTTAGCATACCTGCCGTTTAACGTGTGGAGACAAATCACACAGGACACCAAGACTTAAAGGCTCAAGAAGAGCTTGTAAAAAAAAAAATTATTAACTTATTACTGTACATCACAATTAATTAATTGTTAAATTACAATTTTTTTAATAACCAATTAATTGCAATGAATCACGTTAATTCTTTTAACAATCAAACTTGAATTCCGACCTTATAGTATTATTTAACCCCAATCGCGAGCTCTTGGATCATTGATGAATGTTCAATTTTAGTATATTGAATGTTCATTTTAAGGTATTATACTCAAAAAAAAAATTAAATATTTTTTTTTGTTAGACCACTAGGTGTCCTGAACATGCTCTAACTGTAAGAGACACCTTTAAACTAGTATCATACTCAGACTAATTTCCATTTTTTAAAATGAATCTTTAGTACACTAAAAATGGACATTCAAAAAATGAACATGTATAATGTATTACCAAAAAAAAAAAAAAAAAGAGCTTTCAATATACTAAAAATAAATGTGTATATTATGGGTGCACCTTGCAGTGTAGACCATAATCTACATTATAATGATTGGAAGTTGCTTTAATCAACTATTCCAAACTATTTGGTAAAAAGAATAAACTCTTTAATACTTCATATCTCACATTTTACTTGTTTTATTTATTATTAATTTACATATCATACTTTTAAAAAATCTTTAACATTTGTATAATTTATTAAATTCAATTTTTAATATTTTGTAGTACTTTTAGTGTAATTTTTAAATATATAAATTTTATATATCAATGACTTAATACTAAATTAAATATTACAAAAAATAATAAAGAAAAAAATGGATCCTAAAATTTGAGACAAATGGAGTAATTATTTAACTTGGTGTTTGATGTTTAAAATTTATAGGAATTTAACTTATATGCTCAGACACTGCACAAAGTTGTTTTTAAAAACTATAGATGAGGACTCACAAATCACAATTAAGCTTCATGGAATAATCTGTGGACTACATGATTCAACATGGACTATAATAATAATGAAATAATTATGTTATTAATAAGGAAAGAAAAACAGGTATGATGATATAGGGAAAGGAAAATGTGGAGTAATTTAAGGTTTTTCTTTCTTGGTTATAAAATATTGTCCCCAGTCCCGAACTGGCCTAACAGAGCATCTGAAAGAATGTAAATCATGGTAACTCAGTTGAATATAGTACGAAGAGCCCTTTTACTTTGAGAAGTTGTTCCAAAATTATTGTTGGTGAGACTCGATTAAGGGTCATTGTTCCCGAACTTCAGTCCTATGACCAACTGAACTGTGCATACAGATCAGTTTTAAAAGATTTCATGGAGGGTAGTGGTTGTGACAGAGAGATTGTCTGTTGTGTATGGTGGGTGTAGTCAATGTCATGCCATTTCTATTAATTATTGGAAAACAAACACAAACAAACCCACATTTATTTCTCTCTTGGCACCTTTCCTATTCCTCAATCCTCACTCCCATTCACATTCTTCACCCCACAAAAATCACAGCTTTCTTTAATTTTTCCTCCAAAAAATTCCCACAAAGATTTCCATTTTCCTCAAGGGTTATCAGTTATCTCATTCCTGTGGCATTATGAGTCTGTTGTTCTAGTTCACAGTAAGCATTTGCAGAATTGCATATTCATAATTTTTATTTTTATTTTTATTTTTTGGCATGAAATTAGCTTCAATTTGTGTTTTTGCATTCTGGGATTGGCTTTTCTTGATTATATATGCACTTGGGAGGCTGAGGTGTGGAAGCATATGCAGGGTTTCAGGGTGAGTAGTTGAGCTGATAGTGCATTAGCCATGGAGAAGAAGAGATTGCAGAAAGATAATATGCAGCTGAGATGTATGTGGGGTTTCCACCATTTTCACAGGAGCAGAAGAAACCAGAAGGTGCTGTCTAATGGAAGAACTCTGCATAAGAATGGTAATGGCAATGATATATATGTGTATATGTAAGTGTGTGCCATTTGTGTTTTGTCAAATCTGTAATTTTGTGTGAGTTATTGCCATTTTTGGGTGGCCTGGAAAATCCATAACCACTACCCGAGAGTATGCATTAGGTAAATTCTACGTTGTCCTGTGACCCTAACAGGTAAAGGACCACAGTCACTATTCGACGATGTGCATTAAGGTAAATTCCATGACCCTAGTTGGTAAAGGACCACAACCACTGTCTCGGTGTGCATTAGGTAAACCATGTGACGCTACCCAGTAAAGGACCACAGCCACTGTCAGACAGTGTACATTAACCCGTCTTACCCTATGACCCTAGCCAGTAAAGGACCGACTATTGGTGCACCATTACAAAAATTACTACTTTTGATCCTTCAGGGTGAAATCTGATGAAGTTGTGCACCAATAGTGAAAATGTTACCTTTGGTGTGGTAAAAGAGTAAAAACTCTTTTGTAAGATAATGCTGGGTAATTATGGTGTTTTTAGTTTTACCTTTTGCTTTTGTGTGTTGATGATATGATGAAACTGAGAAAGTGCCCAAGAATGATGCTTTCTTATCCATTTTATATAGCAGAAACATGCCATGATAAATCCTGACAGAACACCAAAAAGGAATAGAATTTCTGCTTCTTGCTTATGGATGCATAGTTAACTTACTAATCTGTAATCGTAAATCAGATACGTTTACTAATCGGAGAATTTTGCAGGGAAACTGCAACCAACAGAGCCCGGTATGCTTGCTAAACGCGATGATGAGTTTCACAAGACAAATGTAAGTTTGCAGAGTTCTATGTTTTCTGTAAAAACTTAGTTCAGTGTCAATTTCCAGAGATATTTGATCCTGTGACTTGAATCAGATCAAACCAGTTTTTAGCCTCCTCAATCCTCGTTGTGCTTAATAATGTTTTGTTGACCTGACAACAACAAGGTAAAGAAGCCGAACGAGAAGAAAAAGAAGAATCATGCCATAGCTAGCACCGAGAAACATTCAAAGGAAGATATCGGGTTGTTTGATCATCTGATAGAGAAGTCCAAGGCAGAAAGGAATGCCTCACTGAACCATTCGTCGCCTGTTTGTTGTTCTCCGAAAGAAAAACGGGGGGGCTTTCAGCAGGGTTCGAGTTCGGTGGAAGTGCATAACAAGAACAAGATAAACGTAGCAGCAATCTTGGAAGATATCTGCAGCCAAATTCATCTGGAAAACAAAGATGCAGCGAGAAGTGTTACGAGTGCAGATTATGAGCTGGTTCAGATGAGTGCCAAGGCGTTTATTGATCAAATGTTTATAGACAGAAAGTACATCAAGAGAAGCCAGGCGAGCTGCGAGTTTACAGACTTCTCTGATGGGTTCGAGATGTTGAATTCGAACAAGGATCTGTTCCTGAAGTTCCTACGAGACCCGAATTCATTGTTGGCCAAGCAGATTCAGAGTTTGCAGCTCAAGGAAATGGAAAAGGAGACAATCAAGTCATTCCCGAACCAAAAATTCCCTGATAAGAACAAAATTCAATCTGAACAGCAGTTAGAAGGACGATTTACTGATCCCCACCAGCCTTCAAACAAAATCGTTGTTTTGAAGCCGATGCCTAGAAGGGTTCATTACACTGAAAACGTTGCCTGCAATTGCTCGTATTCAGTGTCTCCTCAAAGCTCGAGTAGTAAAAGAAGCAATGGCAAGCACAAAAGTTTCTCTCTTGCAGATATTAAGAGAAAACTGAAATCTGCAATGGGAGAAAAGTTGGAGCAGCTGCCTAGTACTTCACATAAACTCGATTACAAACAAAATATTAAGGTTGTCAAAACCCGAGCAACCACCAATCCCGGGATGAAAAATAAGGCAGACAAGGTACAAGACTCGGGCAATGGACCTGAAATGAGTTGCATAACTGAAACTGTGCGCAAAAAATTGGACCTGTCCAAGCAACAAGAATTCGATGTCTTTCTCGAGGCAAAAAGGCACCTCTCTCGGAGGTTTATAAATATGAATGAAGATGAACAACCTCTAGAAAGTAGCCAAACGAAAACACTTGCTAGGATTCTCGACTCACCTGAACGAGACTTTTGGGCAGCTCAATGCCCCAAAGGGAAAGTTTTCTTCGGTTCACAAGCAGAGAATGAGGAGGTTTCAAGTCATAAACATGTAGCCAAAACAAATGAGGTTAAGATTCTTTCAACACACTGTCTAATTGTTTATTTGAGCAATTATTCTATTCGAAAAGAAATCCCTGACATAACCTTAATTCAGGATTCGCCTTCTAAAAGTCCAGACCGAGGATCTTCGTTAGATGTTTCTTCATCAAGTCCAATAAGCATTACCAAACCGGGTGTTTCAGAGGATGTCAAAGACAAGAAAGAGCATCCTAGTCCAGTTTCTGTCCTCGACCTGTCATTCATGGAAGATGTAGATAGCCCAACAAGCTTGCCCGAAAAACCAAGTATGTTTCTCCACATAAAAACTTTCCTTAATATCTGCTAACCCAAGCAATCTTTGAAAGAATTCATTTCATGTACAGCTGCAGGTGAAATGCTTTTGCAACCACGACGAATCAACTTTGAGGACTACTCACAAGAGGATTCACCTTCACCCCTCAATCCCGAGAAGGATACAATATCTTCTTACATCGAGTCAGCTTTGCAAGCATTTTATTCGAATTGGGAAGAGCTCTGGTTAAACACCCCCTCGCCAGAACAGCTTATTCAACCATCCTTTTTTGATGAACTGGAGTTATCATCTCTCGATATGCATTGCAATCCCGATCTCCTACTAGACTACATTAACGAAGTGTTACTCGAGACATATCAGTGCTACTTCGGGTGCCATCCATGTCTATCGTTTCAGCCCGAAAAGGACGTGTTATTGGATAAGGTAACGAAAGAAGTGAAGCACAGGCTTTGTCCATTAACAGAACAACCTACATTGGACTGGCTAGTTTCCGAGGACTTAGCCAAACCTGGATTGTGGCTCGATTTAAGGATCAATTCTGCAGGTATTGTGAGCCAAATTGCAGAAGAAATTTTCGAAGAATCAATCTTGGAATTACTACTTTGAATGAACACAGTGGATATATAGAGTGTAGTCATGTAGAGCATTGGACTTAACCTTCATACAAACTTAGTTGCATTATAGGGAGGTTTTTATGTCCTCTTTATAGTTATCTTTTCTTATCAGCTTTTGCTGGTGGTGTATATTGTGCCTGCAGTAAAACTGGAACTGAACAATATAGATTACACTTTTTTTCTGGTTATTGAATTCATCTTCTCCACTGCTGTTAATGGCATATCGGGGTTAAATATAGAGATAAAGTCAAATAGGTTATCGAATTATTGCTATTAAATTATGAAAATATATCATTATACCCCTAAACTCGTTGATGGTGTTATTGACTACAGGGTAGTCAATTACCGTAGGTATGAAAATATATTGATTGAATGTGTATTGAATCCTTAGTACTGAATCTTGAATTGAATGTTGAATGAGTTACAATGAAGGTTAAGGCCGTTTATATAGTTGTAGGATCTGACCTTTCAGGAATAAAATATTTCTCAAGGGACACTTGATCCTTCAAAATTTCTAAGGGACACTTGACCCTTAATATTATTCAAGGGACACTTGACCTTTCGAGGATATAATAATACATTAATAATTCACTCGTGGTTCCTACGGGTAGTCCGTGTGCGTATTTACCCATCACGAATCTTCCATATATTGAATCCACGAGAATTGTTGAGTGAAATATGTTCCCTACGACCAGACGAACAAAGCCCCCCCCCCCCCCCCCCCCCCCCCCCGGTCTGAATGCCTTAGTAGTCCATGATGAGCCCCTCAAGTCTGAGTTGAGCATAGGGGACGTGATTTACACTAGTTGCCTTGTTAAAAACCTTAGACTATAAAAAATTCAGTGAAAAAAACTTAGCTAAGGGAAAAAGAGTACAACCATGATCTTTAAGACTATAAAGGGTCGTCTGGATTGTTTATGCAGCTACATCAGCTCCTCCTGGTTGAATCTCTAGTGATTGATCATGTCCAGTGAGCTTTTGGAAATTATTTCTTGCAAGATGAATAACATATGATATTATTATAGAGGTGCGCCCTCAGTTTGATATGAGATTCTTTGTTAGGAGATAGGTTCAAAAATTCCTTATCTTTCTTCCAACTTAAATAGTTGATAATAGTAACTTATCTTTTATTTTGTCGACCACCGTCAGGCCGGGTCCTCGGTCCTATCATTTTATAGGCCCGGGGCGTAGCAACAAAAATGGGCCCTATATGAAATTAACATACATTTGTATAATTAAATTTTAATTTAAATAAAGGAAAAATACTAATGTCAAATAACTTGAAATAGGATTCAAAACTTTTTAACAATTTTACATACACATGAAAACAATTCTAGATGTTTTCTTAAATCCAAAATAATCAATAACCACATCAATCCCTTCATATATTCTATATTGATATCATATTTATAAATACTTTTTTTTTAGTTAGATCAATTTCAAAATTTTATAAATTGATTTGAATACAAAGACACATAATAGAACTTCTAAACTACGTTGACTAGATAATTCATAAAAAAAGTAAACTATCTTTTGAAAAAATGATAACTAAATCACGACATATATTATATATACATTACTCATTATAAAGTTCACAAAATAACACGTGTTCTAAATATAAGTAGTAAATTACAAAATTTGATATGAATCACGAATCAATCTATATTATAAATCTCACAATAATTATAAAAAGGTAAAAAATAAAAAATACAAATAAATTCTATAAGTTACAATTTTAATACTACATAATAATATATCTAAATTCATATAGGGAGTTACAATTTTAATACCACATAATAATATAACATATCTAAATTCATATAGGGAGTGAACGAAAAGTTAATAAAAATGGGGATACCAAGATTCAACCCCACAACATACAACACGCAAACAAAGAACCTTACCACTTAACCAATTGATACTTTACTTACATAGATTTCTATATTAAATAAGTATACTAACTCTACAGTATATATAAAATACAGTGGGGTAGGGTGGTGGGCCCCTTCCAAGCGTGGGCCCTGGGCAAGGGCCCAACCTGTCCTTGCCCAGGGCCGGGCCTGACCACCGTGAGATCTCATTGCTAAGAAGCGGGATAGAGAATATCGTTCCATGAAAAGTGGGATAAAGAATATCATTCGCTGATGAGTGGGATAAAGATCAAAATATCATCCACTGAGAAGCGGGATAAAGAATACCATCCGTTGAGGAGCAAGATAAAGAATACCATCTATTGAAAAACAGAGTAAAGAATACCATATGCTGAGAAGCGAGATAAAAAATACCGTTCAGTGAGAAACGGAGCATGTCGACCATCAACAATCATGCAAAAGATGTATGCGATGCATGCATATCCTAATATGCCTATCCTAAGTTAGTACCTAATTCCACCTCTCTAAACTAAATGAGCCCCTCACTCTGAAGGGTGCCTAACAACTCATATTTAACGCACCATTTTGGAGTTGTGCACGCATCTAAATTTATTGTACCCGCTAAGAAGCGGGATAAAGAATACCAACCACCAGAAGCGAGATATACCAACCACCACTGAGAAGTAGGATATAGATGTTCATCACTGAGAAGCGGGATAGATATTTTATCGCTCAGAAGCGGATAGATCTGTTCATCACTGAAAAGCGAGATAGATCTGTTCATAGCTGAAAAGCGAGATAGATCTGTTCATCGCTGAAAAGCGGAATTGATTTTTCATCATTGAAAAGCATGATAGATCTGTTCATCGCTGAAAAGCGGGATTGATCTTTCATCACTGAGAAGCGGGATATATCTGTTCATCGCTGAAAAGTGGGATTGATCTTTCATTGCTTAGAATCGGGATAGATATGTTCATCGCTAAGAAGCGGGATAGATGTAACACTCGACCAGGCAAGATTGTGTAGGTAGAGCCGAAAAAATTCATCCGGACAAAACCTCAAACGAAGCCGAGAAAATTTTTCTTTCGTGCCTTGGGGAACCATGGGCAACATACTCAACCGGACAAGATCATGCAGGTAGAATCGGAATAATTTAACCAGGCAAAACCTCAAACAAAAAATCCAAGATTATTTATTTATTTATTTATTTATTATTATTATTAGAGTTTTGCCGAAACCAACTTTTTTTTTTTCACTTTTCCCAAACTCTCCCCTTTCTTTTGTTTTTTGTCTTTTCTTTCTCCACTTCCTCTTCGCAACTGTTGGTAGCAGCCTGGCAGTTTAGCTCCTTTTCTTGATTAAATTGGCGAAATTACGAGAGATCGTTTATCAAAGTGAAAAATTAAAAAAAAAAAAGAAATTAGAAAAATAAAATAAAAAATAATAAAATGAAAAACTTGTTTACTAAATTTAATTTAATTTTTCAATCTTAACTCTATCTCCATTCTTCTATTTTTGGAGAAAATGGAAGAATTTTTTTTTTTTTTTAAAAAAACAATTGGAGAACCTAAAATCATTCTTCTCCATTTAGAAGAATGGAAATACACGAATTAATAGTGTTTCGGATAAACAGTGCTTGAGATCCTGATAAAATCCTAGGTTGGACGCTTCTTCAATTCCTTTCTTTCTTTGTTCCGTCTTTATTTTCCATTTTTTTTTGTTTCTATTTCCTACTTCAATTCCTTTCTCTCTCTCTCTCTCTCTCTCTCTCTCTCTTTTTACCCTATTATTATTATTATTATTATTATTATTATTATTATTATTATTATTAGGCTAACCCCATCCCAGAAATGATTCCACTTGCAAGATGAGGTGGCAAAAAAAAATTATTTTTTTATTAAGGAATAAGGGTCAAATAGGCCATTAAACTGCACACAATAATGCAATTATGCCACTGAACCTAAAAAAGCAACAATTAGGTCCCTAAACTAACCAATTTCATTCAATTAGTCTAATTTACAGGTTTTGTAGGTTAGTAACAGGTCACCTAAAATTTAAAATATTTTTTAAAAAATTATTATTTAAAAGTAATAAATTAAAACTAAAAAAAAAAAAAAAACAAAAAAACAAAAAACAACCTTTCCCGTCTCCGCCGGAGACGTTCTTCGTCTCCGGCCAGAGACGAAGAAGGTTTCTTCGTCTCCATGGCCGGAGACGAAGAAACTCTTTGTCTCCAACCATGGAGACGGAGAGTCTCTTCGTCTCCGGCCATGGAGACGAAGAACGTCGTTGTTGCTCCGTAGTGTTTCTGGCTGTTGTCTTGCTGGGAGACTTCCAACTGGGTTCTGCTACGGTTGTCCGCGGGTTTTTGGTGCCTCCTGATAAAGTCTTCAGTATGCTAAGGTCCACAATGCCACAGTAGACCCTTGCCAAACAGTACATGAAGCAGTTGCGGCCAGCAGTTAGTCTTTTCTAAGTCAAAGGTCTTTTGTGTAATTTCAAGCTTTGTTAGTTAATTAGTTAAAGGTGGTTTTACCCACCGGTTTAGTTTCCCTTAATCTCCTTCATCTTGTAATAGATACATATAGCAGAATGATCAAGAAGCCAAGTGTGAGTTTCCTTTCTCAATGAGACAGTGTGAATCTTTTCCTTTTGAATGAAAGATTGAAGCTATTCCATCATGGTATCAGAGCGGGCAAGAAGCTACGCCGCCGCGGTTGTAATGGAGACAAACGGAAATGGCAATTCCGGTCAGTCAGAACACGCTGGAGGCCAGACCAGTCAAATTCTGATGCAGACTCCCGTCAATCAACGCAACGACGAATTCGACGACCCCTTCTACCTTCACGTCACCGAAAACCCCAATCTCAGTCTCGTATCTCCTCTTCTCAACGAGACAAATTACGCATCGTGGAGTAGATCGATGAGAATGACGCTGGAAGTCAAAAACAAGTTTGTTTTTGTTGATGGAACAATTCCAATCCCAGAAGCCGCGGATCCAAGAATCGGAACATGGATGAGGTGCAATAGAATAGTTTGCTCCTGGATTTTGAAATCCGTTAGCCCAAGCATTGCGGAGAGCATAATGTATTTTGACAAAGCCTCCGATATCTGGAAATCCCTGCAAAAGAGGTACTCTCAGTCAGACCCCCATAAGATTTCTGAAATTCAAAATCAAATATTCAAGAATGTTCAGGGTAGAATGAGTATCAATGAATACTTTACTAGAAGCAATGCCTTGTGGCAACAGATGAATGCCTTAAGGCCATTACTCCTCTGTGAGTGTGTTCCCAGGTGCTCTTGCACCTTGGTGAGTAGGATGCAAAAACAGAGAGAAGAGGACCAGATAATCAGGTTTTTAGAGGGGTTGAATGAAGAATATGAAACAATTAAGTCTGGGGTTCTTGTTATGGACCCTATCCCAGATATGGAAAGGGTCTTGAATATGACACTCAAAGTTGAAAGCAAGATCAGAGGGGCCATTACCCAAAAGGCAACTGAATTTGTTCAAGCCAATGCTATGAGTAACATTCAGGATCAATCTGATGAAGATCAGTCAATAGTGGCAGCAACAGCCTTTAATAACAAGAAGAAATTCCCAAACATTGGAGGAAAGAACATTCCCAAATGTACTTATTGTGGGATGAGTGGTCATACCATTGAAAAGTGTTACAAAAAGAATGGGTATCCCCCTGGATGGGTTCCAGGGTACAAATCTAAGGGA
The DNA here is from genome assembly GCF_001879475.1 of Ipomoea nil. Lineage (NCBI taxonomy): Eukaryota > Viridiplantae > Streptophyta > Magnoliopsida > Solanales > Convolvulaceae > Ipomoea > Ipomoea nil. The sequence continues at coordinate 1,956,792 of NW_017617990.1, read as the reverse complement.
AAACAGCTTCAAGATGTACAACAATCATCTAGTTCTTCTGTGAATCAAGTGGCTGACACTGGGCTCTCCAGTAACCAATTTCAGAAACTGCTGAGCCTTCTTCAAAATCAGAATCATGGTGGTCCTGCTAGTAATGCTGCAGTTGCTTTTTCACAACCAGGGATCACATCTGATTTTAAGGAACCCCTACAAGGGCATCCTCAAGGTACCTACCTCTCTAATGCTTATGTTAACACTGTTTTGAACACTCATTTGGTCTGGATTCTGGATTCTGGAGCCACAGACCACATTTCATGCTCCATACAGTTTTTTGATAAATATTGCAAAGTAGATGGGATATCTGTCAAGCTCCCAAATGGTGAAATTGTGAGTGTTACCCACATAGGAGAGGTTAAAGTAAATGAAGATTTGTTGTTGAAGAATGTGCTATATATTCCATCTTTTGCTTTCAATATTGTCTCTGTCAGTCAGTTGGCTAAGCAGTCAGGGTACAAGCTTATAATGGATGCTGAGTGTTGTGCCATTCAGGGGGATCTTGGAACAATGGCTGGTTTTGCTAAGGAGAAGGATGGATTGTACCTGCTGCAAACCCCTCCTGTTAAGAAACAAGCCCAGTATTTGGATAGAAATGATTTCCAATGTAATAGTGTGTCTGCTGAGTTGTGGCACTATAGACTAGGGCATTATCCAATCAATAAAATCCCTTTTTTGAATGAAATCAGTTTCAATTCTTTGCAGCAACAAAATGATTTCATATGTGATTCTTGTCACTTTGCCAAGCATAGAAAATCATCCTTTCCTGTCAGTACCTCTAGAGCTGAGAGATGTTTTGAGTTACTCCATATGGATGTTTGGGGGCCTTTTAGTGTGGCATCCCTCAAAGGGGAGCACTACTTCTTAACTATAGTCGATGATCACAGTAGATTTACTTGGTTGCACATGATGAAAAATAAGTCAGAGGTCAAGACCATCTTCCAGACATTCTATAATTATGTCAGTACTCAATTTTCAGCTAAAATCAAGAAAATTAGAACTGACAATGGGACTGAATTCATGATGAACTCCTTTTATAATGAGAAAGGGATAATCCATCAGAAGTCTTGTGCATATACCCCTCAGCAGAATGGGGTAGTAGAAAGAAAGCATTAACACATCCTGAACATAGCTAGATGCCTGAGATTCCAGTCTGGTTTACCCTTGGAGTTTTGGGGACATTGTGTCCTACATGCCTCTTTCCTTATCAATAGGCTGCCCACTGATGTTCTTGGGGGGTGTTCCCCTCTGAAAATGCTCACTGGAAGGAAAGCATATTATCAACAGTTAAGGAGTTTTGGATGCCTATGCTTTGGCGCCACCATCTCTCAGGGAAGGAATAAAATGGAACCAAGAGCCAGAAAGTCTGTTTTTCTGGGGTTCCCAGCCAATGTGAAAGGATATATATTGTATGATATTGCTGATGGTGTTGTTTTTATTTCCAGAGATGTCAAGTTCTATGAGAAGGTTTTCCCTTTCAGAAATCAAGAAACCACCAGTTCCATCACTTCCACAGATGAAGAACTCAATCCCTCCTTACCTTTGATTCCAGTCTCTATTAAGGAACAGGCAGAAGGAATCTCCTTGCAATATTCTAATACCCCTATGGTTTCCAGAAGTATGACAGAAGAGATATGCCCTTATGTTTCAAATAGCTCTAATGAAGAGGTAATGAACAATGTTGGCTCTGGGGGCCATGTATCCACTGACACAGTGACACTACAGGATCAAACAGTGAAGAGACTCATGATTCAGGTGATAACATTCATGTCCCTCAAGATCATCACCTTCCCAGAAGGTCAACAAGATCAAGGGCTGCCCCTCATAGATTGAATGACTATTATTGTCAGCTTATGACAAAAGATACAGTTGGACAGAGATCTTCCCCCCACCCCATAGAGAATTTTATTTCTCAAAATAGCTTGTCTTCTCACCATAAGCTTTGTGTTGCCTCCATTAGCTCTGTTGATGAACCACAATCCTACCAAGAAGCAGTACAACACACTAAATGGAAGGAAGCCGTGCAGGCTGAGATAGATGCATTGACTCAGACTAATACTTGGATTCTGACTGAATTGCCAAAAGGAAAGACACCCATTGGGTGTAGGTGGGTCTACAAAGTAAAGCACGAAGCAGATGGGAGCATAGAGAGATACAAAGCGAGATTAGTTGCAAAAGGTTACACTCAGCAAATGGGAGTGGATTACATGGAAACATTTTCCCCTGTGGCCAGAATGACAACCATCAAAGCCTTTCTAGCTGTGGCAATTGCTAAGGGGTGGGATATCCAGCAGCTTGACATCAACAATGCCTTCTTGCATGGTGACTTGGATGAAGAAGTCTATATGATTCCACCCCCAGGTTTCAAGGCTAATAGGCCTGGTCAAGTGTGTAAGTTGCTAAAGTCTTTGTATGGATTGAAGCAGGCTAGTAGGCAATGGAATGCCAAGCTTACTAAGTCTCTGAAAGCAGATGGATTCCAGCAGTCCCAAGCAGATCCTTCCCTATTCACCAAAACTTCAAATGGCTCTTTTACTGCTTTACTGGTATATGTTGATGATATAATTGTGGCAGGGACAAATTCAAATCAAATAACACACTTGAAGAATATGCTGGATACCCTTTACAAGATCAAGGATCTTGGAAGGTTAAATTACTTCTTGGGAATTGAGGTTCTAAGAACTCCAGAAGGCATCAACCTATCCCAAAGGAAATATACTATGGAGATCTTACAGGAGAATGGGTTCCTAGATGCTAAGCCAGTTAAAACTCCTTGCACTCCAAGAACAAGACTTAACAATACTGAGGGAATTTTGCTTAGTGACCCTGAGCCTTACAGAAGACTAGTGGGGAAGTTGCTGTATTTAACTAATACCAGGCCTGATATCTCTTACCCTGTCCAGCAGCTAAGTCAATATGTTGATAAACCAAGAGATCAACATCTAGTAGCAGCACATAGAGTGCTGAGATACTTGAAGAATTCACCTGGCAAAGGGTTGTTCTATCCCTCTAACACTGAGATCAAACAACAGGTTTTTTCAGACTCAGACTGGGCAACTTGTGCTGAGACAAGAAAATCTATAACAGGTTTCTGCATTTTTCTTGGAAGTTCCCTGATATCTTGGAAGACAAAGAAGCAGGCAACAGTCTCTAAGTCCTCTTCTGAAGCAGAGTATAGGGCTCTTGCCTCTACTATATGTGAGATCCAGTGGTTATTATACCTGCTCACAGATTTGAAGGTTGCTAGCAAATCAGCAGTTCCTTTGTTTTGTGATAACAATTCTGCAGTGGCCATTGGAGAAAATCATGTTTTTCATGAGCGTACTAAGCATATAGAGATTGATTGTCACATTGTAAGACAGAAGGTGCATGAGGGAGTGGTTAAACTGATGAATATTTCCTCACAAGACCAGGTGGCTGATGGATTCACAAAGGCTTTGCCTATTTCTCTGTTTGAGGTCTTTCACTCTAAGCTAGGACTTCAGAATCTTCATTCTCCAGCTTAAGGGGGGGGGGGGGTGATAAAGTCTTCAGTATGCTAAGGTCCACAATGCCACATAGTAGACCCTTGCCAAACAGTGCATGAAGCAGTTGAGGCCAGCAGTTAGTCTTTTCTAAGTCAAAGGTCTTTTGTGTAATTTCAAGCTTTGTTAGTTAATTAGTTAAAGGTGGTTTTACCCACCGGTTTAGTTTCCCTTAATCTCCTTCATCTTGTAATAGATACATATAGCAGAATGATCAAGAAGCCAAGTGTGAGTTTCCTTTCTCAATGAGACAGTGTGAATCTTTTCCTTTTGAATGAAAGATTGAAGCTATTCCATCACCTCCTCTTCTCAGGTATCCTCTGTTTTTCTGATTTTGTTTTATCACCTTGGTGTGCTCTGGACCTCACTGGCGAGAAACGCACTGTGCTCTCCCTCTCCATTCTTGAACCTTTATTTATCAAAAATGGTGGCTTGGAGACCAGACTGAGTTGGAGTTGGTGATTGGTGGCCGTTGGTGCATCAATTCGCTCTCTACGTTGAAGTCCTTGTTTTTTCCGGCCATTTTTTGTGGGTCTCTGGTTCGAGATTTCGGTGGTCCCTGTTCCCAGCGGGGTTTGTTGCTTGGTTTCATGGTTTTCTACGCGGCTCTTGTGTTTTTCCGGTGATCTTGGGTCATTTGGAGGCTTGTTTGACGCTAGGAGGTCTTTCCGGTGTTTGAGATGCATTCGGCGTTTGTTGCTTCTATATGGTGCCTGGAGTTTGGACAATGTTGGAGATGGTCTTGGGTGGTACCAGGCGTTTTCCGATGGTCCTTGATTTTTCTGGCCGTTTCTTCGTCTCGTCTCCGGCGGAGACGAAAACCTTTTTTTTTTTTCTTTTAAATTTAAATTATTATTTTTAAATAATAATTTTAAAAAATTATATTTTAAAATTTGGTGACCTGTTACTAATCTGTAAATTGACCTAATTGCATGAAATTGGTTAGTTTAGGGACTCAATTGTTTTTTTTTTAAAGTTCAGTGGTCTAATTGTATTATTATGTTCAGTTTAATGGCCTATTTGACCTTTATTCCTTTTATTAACAACTCATGTCATGTGTCTAGCAAGCTTTCTTATTTAGAAAGCTTGCTAACACTTACAAAGGCTGCCGCATGGCAGCCTTTGTGTACTTTTTCTTTTTTAATTATTATTATTATTATTATTATTATTATTATTATTATTATTATTATTATTATTATTGTGAAGTGCAAATGATTTCTTCACTTTTGTATTTTTAGATGTAATTACAAAATTCAAATATGAATTTCTTATGCCTCTCCAAAGTATGATATTTATTTTTAAAAAATATACGTTTGTTACTTAAAAAATGATTTCTTCACTTTTATATTGTTATACATGTTATTATTATGTATTTTGTTTTGTAATCGGTAACCAAATCAAATTGAGTGATCGCTAACTGTATCGAATTCATCAGATCCTCAGTAGTTTAACCACAAAGAGAGAGAGAAAAGGGGGAGGGGGGGGGGGCGGGGGGGGGGGAGAGGGTGAACTTTTTGTTTCGTTCTCCACAGCCTGCGTCATTGATTACGTGGTAGGTGATGAGTGATGAGTAATTTGCTAGATTTTTGGTATATTATGTTTGATGAACGAACGTAAACTTTTTGTTTCGTTCTCCACAGCCTGCGTCATTGATTACGTGGTAGTCAATTAACGTATGTATATAAAGAAAAAATATTGAATGTATTTTGAATTCTGAATTGTATGTTTGAATATTGAATGAGTTACAATGAAGGTTAGGCCCATTATATAGTTGTAAGTCCTGACCTTTCATGAATATAATTTTTTTTAGGGACACTTGATTTTTAATATTTTTAAAGGGACACTTGATATTTTTGGGATATAATTTTACATCATTAATTCAGTTTTGGTTCCTACGGGTAGTCTTTGTGCGTATTTACTCATCACATGTGTATGTGTCTTGTGTTGTGTTTTTGTGTCTTGTGTTACGAAATTTTGTATCTTACGAGTATGAGTTTTGTACCTTGTTGTTTTGATTTAGGGTCCATGTGTATGTGTTTTATGTTGCAAGTTTTGGTATTTTGTGTTATGAAATTCTGTACCTTAATAGTATGAATTATGTACCTAAAACAAATTAGTAGTTGTATCTTATGTTATGAATTTGTGTCTTGTGTTATGAAATTCTATGTCTATAAACACAAATTGTGTACCTATATCTTATTTAAATAAATATATAACATGTGTATGTGTTTTGTGTTATGAAATTCTATATCTCATCATTTTGAATGCTATGTGGATCCTGGTCCATGATATAAATTGCAATAATTAAGTGCAACCTTTGGGAGTTTTTTAGTACATATAGTATCTGTTCATACATATTTTCTCAACTTATTAAAGTCACAATTATGCTGCCGGTAATACCTATTTCACATAATATGTTAACTCTTGAAACTGAGATGAGATTTCAACTTGTCATAACCATATAAGAGAGAGAGGGTAGAGGGAAGAGGAAGAAAAAGAAAAAGAACAAAAAAAAAAAAAAAAGTTGCAAGTCCTCATGCGCCGTGCAATGCGCCAAGGTCTCCAACACGCGAAGACAGGCAAAATGCTTTGTTTTCATTTCTCAATCAGTGGACCCCACAAAAATCTCACACTTGTACGAAAAAAATACACCAAAAAATTACATCTATCATTTCTACAACTGCTCAAACTCACAATCTTTCAAATGAAAGTCAACTCGGGTACCATTAGACCACATAGTCTTGGTGCATTGATGTACTTATAACACTAATGTCATCGATTTTTTTTTATTTTTTATTTTTAAAAAAACATTCTAAGTAGGAGATTTTTTTAGGAACAATCATATCTTAACAGCCAGTTCATCCTCTCCAAGCCGCTGTATAAATAAGCGTGGTAATGAGGGGTGCTTCCCGCCATCCAAAGCCTAAAACCCTAGCCCCGCCGTCATTAACTCCAAAACCCTCACACTCTCCGACCACAATGGGCTCTCAAGCTCCGCCGGCGGCGAAATCAAACCCCGTCCTAATTCTAGACTACGGCTCACAGTACACCCACCTCATCACCCGCCGGATCCGAAGCCTCTCCGTCTTCTCCCTCTGCATCAACGGAACCTCCCCACTCGAAACCATAACCAAGCTCGAGCCGCGAGTCATCATCCTCTCCGGTGGCCCCCACAGCGTCCACGCCGACGGCGCCCCGTCCTTCCCGCCCGGCTTCATTGAATACGTCGAGTCCAGAGGCGTGTACGTGCTCGGAATATGCTATGGGCTGCAGCTCATTGTGCAGCAGCTCGGAGGGAAAGTGAACGTCGGGGAGAAGCACGAGTATGGGCGAATGGAGATTGAGGTGGCTAAGGAGGGTTCCGGGCTGTTTGGGAACAAGCGCGTTGGGGATAGGCAGGTGGTTTGGATGAGCCATGGGGATGAGGCCGTGAAGTTGCCCGAAGGGTTCGAGGTTGTGGCCAGGAGTCACCAAGGAGCTGTGGCTGCAATTGAGCATAGGGAAAGGAGGTTCTATGGATTGCAGTATCATCCCGAGGTGAATATAAATTACTCTGTTTTTTTTTTTTTTTTTTTTTTTTTTTTTTTTTGAGCTGCTTGAAATACATATGATGTTTTGTTGTTTCAAAAGTCTGAAAATTTTGTGCTTGATTCTGTGATTTTGAAAGGTCCTTTCAGTGCTTTAATGACTTCAAATATTGCAAAACAGTATTTTGGCACTTACTAATTACAAATTTGGTGTGCTGAAGAACATATTTAAGTACTCTATCCACTAATCACGTGTTGTAGGATTACATTGTTAGTTTCCTTAATCAATAATGTCCTATTTATGCATCATTACTGTAGAATCATATTGATTTTGCTTCTATATTGTTGGACAGTTCAAACTTTAGGATCCCAAGACTTCCAATCTACCAGTCTTTCTTCCCTGATCATAATAGCACTTTAAAAGTCAGATTTTTAGAATCCAAGCCGAAATTGATGGCTATGTATTGCAGGTAACTCATTCACCTGAAGGTATGGAAACACTGCGACAGTTCCTCTTTGATGTTTGCGGTGTGTCTGCGGACTGGAAGATGGAAGATGTTCTAGAGGAAGAAATTAAGGTTATTAGGGAGACAGTAGGGCCTGATGATCACGTCATTTGTGCGTTATCTGGAGGTGTTGATTCGACTGTAGCAGCTACAATTGTACACCAGGCTATTGGGGATAGGCTTCATTGTGTGTTTGTTGACAATGGTCTTTTGAGGTCGGTTTCTAGCTCATTCTTTATTGGGAACCTTTTATCTTGATATATTTCACTAAGGAAGATGTTATTTACAAATTGCTCAAGACATGCATAGCTCTATTCATTTTTGTTTTTTTTTCTCATCTATTTCTTCTTCCTCCTTGCCACACAGGTACAAGGAGCAAGAACGAGTGATGGAGACCTTTAAAAGGGATCTCCATTTACCGGTTACTTGTGTTGATGCTACAGAGCAATTTCTCAGCAAACTGAAAGGCGTAGTGGATCCAGAAATGAAAAGAAAAATAATTGGGAAGGAGTTCATCTGCATATTCGATAAATTTGCTCATGATTTGGAGCAGAAATTAGGAAAGAAACCTGCATACTTGGTCCAAGGAACCTTGTATCCAGATGTGATAGAATCATGCCCCCCACCAGGAAGTGGAAGAACACACTCCCACACAATTAAGAGCCATCACAATGTTGGAGGGCTTCCCAAAGACATGAAGCTGAAGCTCATTGAACCACTCAAACTCCTTTTCAAGGATGAGGTTTGTTTACATCCCTACCATTTTGACACATTTGACCTTTGCCTTCTTTTCAAATGGTTTTCTCTACAACTACTCTATATGGTGCTTCAATTGATTGCCAGGTTCGTGAGTTGGGAAGGATTTTGAATATTCCAGTGGCTTTTCTGAGACGCCATCCTTTCCCTGGGCCTGGCCTAGCAGTACGAATTCCAGGTGATGTCACAGAAGGGAATGCCTTGGATATTCTTCGCCAGGTAGATGACAGTTTTTTTTTTAACTACAAAAGTGTATCAAAATATATCTGCAAATGAATTACCTACAAATCCCCTACCTATATATTCTTTGAATTGAATTTTTTTTCCTTCAGGTGGATGAGATTTTCATCCAATCAATTAAAGAAGCTGGGATTTATGATGATATTTGGCAAGCTTTTGCTGTTTTTTTGCCAGTAAAAACAGTTGGAGTTCAGGGGGATCAAAGAACACATTCTCATGCTGTTGCACTTAGGGCTGTAACTAGTCAAGATGGAATGACTGCAGACTGGTACATATCTATTTTATTTTATATGTTTTAACTCTTTCTGTTTTAGTTTTTGAATAACTAATTCATAGCTATGCATTATCAATTCCCGTTTGTCTACAAAGTAGATTCTGGATCTAGGTGTGGACCTCTAATGACCAGCATAGTTCATACATATTCAGTTTAGGCTTCGTAAACCCACCCTCTTTAGTCCTTACATTCTGGGGTTTTATCTTTTTGGGTATTGGTTCATCCTAATTCGAAGGGCTAACCTATATTGCTATTTCCTTCTCGTCATGAATTACAATATATCTCCTCTGCACTCTAAACAAGGTTTCTATATGGAATTTTAACTTTCAGGTACTACTTTGACTTCAAGTTCCTTGATGATGTGTCAAGAAAGATTTGCAATAGTGTTCGGGGAGTAAACAGAGTCCTTCTAGATATCACTTCTAAGCCTCCATCAACAATCGAATGGGAATGATCCTCTTGTAGGGTGCATCTCCAATTGGTAAAACTAGAAAGGTTTTTAAATGACCTACCAAGAAGTGTGAAACGTTATACAGCTTTTAAGTAGCATTTTATTGCCAAAAGTCGTGTAGTGTTATGTTCTTTGTGAACAAACTTGTGCTTTTTAATGAAAAAATATGATTTTAAGATCGTTAGTTTCAATTCTCTTGCTCCTAACTATTAACTGCATATTTGGTTCACAGAATGGATTTTGAGGGGATAGAATCTCGTTCCTAACTATTAACTACATGTTTGGTTCACAGAATGGATTTTGAGGGGATAGAATCCCGTTCCTAACTATTAACTGCATGTTTGGTTCACAGAATGGATTTTGAGGGGATAAAATCCCATTCCCAACTATTAATTGCATGTTTGGTTCCCAGAATGGATTTTGAGGGGGGATAGAATCCCGTTACATTGATTGGTTCGATGAACACTACAACAATTGTATGTAGTATGTCGGTGTTTGGGTGCACTTTGTATGAAATAGGCTCACATATGCTCTGTCTAAAACTTGCAGAAAACATCAATTACTTCACTTCCTATGCATAAATCAAGTTACATAGCCTCATTTTTTATTTTTGTTTCCACTTACATACAAGGGTGTGACAGAAATGCAATGAGAGCAAAGATCTCTACCACCAAAGATTCATCAAAATGATGTGATCTTCAAGATGCTTGGATGAGTTTTTGAAGTGCTAGTCTAATCAGAGACATCGATATGGCTTTTGTCCCCTCCATCTGCAATTTTAGAAGCCCGAAAGCCCTAAGAATTTCTGAATACTTTGTAGTAACTAATGAAACTTTGTTACATCAGAAATGGTGGCTTACCTTAGCTTTAATAGTCACAGACAGAATCCCATCACTGTTGGAAGATTGAATGCCATGGCAGTCTAAATGCAGATTGTTCAACACCTGCACGATTTTCATCAACATGCCCTCGCTCCATTGGCATTTCATCTCAATCGTAACGTCCTTACTAATCATACTAACAGTTACATCATGACCCGAACCATTCTTCGTGCAATCCTTGTGCTTTCCACGCGAGTTTTCTTCCATATCGCTAACCTTCCTCTTTTGTCGCATTACGTTCTTGCCTTTATCTGCACTTTTAGCACAGCAATTATCAGATATCCTCTCTGCATTGTCACTTCTTGCTTCCAACTCTAGTCTTTCCTTCTGAGGCTCGACGTTTCTGACTCTTCTTTCGAGGTCTCTAAGGTACTCGATTGTCTCATCGAGTATAGATATTTTGTCAACCTGCAAAAAATAAGCAAATATCTTCTTAGCCCCCACATATCGAGCCAGCTAGCTTTTTTTTAGTATACCCAGAGTTTCCACCGTCGGACACAGTGACTAATCCCTTCGTTAGCTAATTCTTAAGATAACAAGAAGTTTAAGTACCTTGCCACTAGTTGGGATCAATGATGCAAGAGTTGTAAATCTCTCGTTTAACTTCTCCCTACGTCTTCTCTCTGATAGAACGCGACTCTTATCAGTTTCATCAGCTTCGGGTTTATGATGGTCGTTCTGTTTGTGGCTGCCACAGAGAACCTTCTTTAGGAGCCTCTGTGGACGAGTTCTGGTTCTTGGCATCGGGTTCTTGGACGATGTTTCCTTCTTCCAAGTAACGAAGCTCGATTCTCTATCGTTATTCCTGAAGTGCGGTCCTAGAACTAGTTGGTGAGAGCTCTTGAGAACGTTCGAAAGAATGCTTTGGTAATGAACATCGACTCCTTTTCCAGAATCCCCGTTTAGCTTCTCTGCATCTGAAAGAGTGGATACCCTTTCGGGATTTACATAGTTCTGGGAGATGCAGTCGCTTGAATTCGTAGAATTATGGATGCAGTTACTGATATCGTCATCTGCAAGTTTCCAGCTTTGTAGCTGTGAAGCTTCCCCGATCATTTCTTCAACCATAAACGAATCCCCTTCTTCTTGGTTGGCCCCAAAACCGTTTGAATTGTTGTAAGGGGAACCGATATTATTATTATCTTCACATTCTACAGGTGGAACGGGACACAAATCGAGCTTATCCTCATCGGGCTCCCTACCACCAATGTCTTTGTCGTTTTTGCCATTACTCGAGACATAATTAGGAACCTTGGAACCAACAGCGTGAGGGATGTCCAGATACGAAGTTCTAATGTGATGAATGAGGTTAAGGTCCTCCAGAACCTACAAACGAAAATGCAACAAGGCGCAATGTGACAGAAAAAAAAAAAAAAAAAAAAAAAAAATACAGTGGAACAATCGGGAAAAATATGAATTATGAAACGGAAATTGGCTTACAAGGTCAGTAGCTCCCAGCTCAATTATACCTCCCAAGTATGGAAAGCATACCACAGTCTACAAGTTGAAGAAAAAGCCATTCTCGAGTGAAACTTACCGAAATGTTTATGCCCATTTTCTAGATTCTCTATATGCATGTTCGAAGAAAGAATGAAAAAGGGGAAAAGATGTACCTGAACCGATGCACTCTGAGGGGTAGAGAAGTTTCGTTTAATTTTGAAGAGAAAACAAAAGTAGAGTAAGGTCAGATCGAGTATCAAAGTGGTAATGACGGTTTTGCTAGATCAAAAGAGACGTTTAATTACTTGCCTTTGCAAGTAAGGATCGGGTAAATATTCTGCTGTCAGCTTGGTGTGCATTGCATAGCCAAATACTTTGGTTCTTCGAAAGTGCCTTCCCAGGCAACCTGGCGAATTTTCAAGAGCATTAGCACGAGGGAAAAAAGGACACCAGAAATTCGGTCATTCTTCAACAGCAAAAGGATCAAAAGGCGGAGCTACCCTTACCCTTGGCCTACATTGAATACGAACGACATGCAAACCAAAAAATACCACTCGGTATCCGTGAGATCTTCCGGTGATAATGCTGTAGGATGTATCTTTGCTAGCGTGTTGGCTTCAGCGGCTAAGAGAGAATCATAAAGCTCTCTCAAGTGCTCGGTTCTCTGCAATCCTAGCAGATCGGGACTAATTTCTGTTGCCTGCACTGTTTTCCTCGTCTTTATATCTCCGTTGTAGTACCCATCGCCCCATTCCAAAACCCTAAACGACATTATTAATCACTTTAGCAGAACACAAGCATATCATCATTAAACAAGGCTATCGGCATGTCTGCCTATATATACAGCACATAGAATTCGTATACATCAGGCTGGAAAACATATTGCAAAAAAAGGGTAAAAAGAACAGAAAGCCTAAATCACAGTCTTGAGCTGATACGTTATTTATGTCATGGCATACACTAATGTCATTTGTGGACGAACAAGTATCTGTATATTTAATGCACAACAAATCTGCATATTGATCATGTTGGTACAGAAGCCCGGGGAAAACTACATAACAACAACCAAAAGCAACCACTCGAGTCGATCACTAAAGATCTGTATTTAATGTAAAGCAAATATGAATATTGAGCACATGGAAACATACCACACATAAAGAGCTAGGATTCATTAGCCCTGGAAGGCTGGAACCCACATAACAATCAAGAACATTCCTTTATGCCCACCAAAACAACGATCCTCAACTTCTAATTCTAAGCATTCTTACGGTGCTGTATAAAAAGCTGGGTTTTTTTTTGTTATCCCCGGAAACCTACTCCATTGGACCCACTCGGTTTCTTAAACGTTATTGCGATTTGAAAGGTCAGAATCAATGAAGAGACTGACATGGCCGGATTCACTCTGTCGTGTCAACAACTCAACCAGGGCTCAAAGAATCATCTCGACCTCTCAAAATTAAAACTTGCTCTTCTTTTCAAAATTTAAACTCCTAATTTAAATCAATGATTTCTAGTTGTGATTAAATCATGTGGGCAAGATTAGTTATCTCACAAGCCTAAAAAGAAAATAAGGAAATCCCCATATACCCACCAATAAGCATAGACACCAATGTGCTAATGATACAAGGAAACTTTAAAAAATAACAAGGCAAAGACTAATTTTATGAAGGGCAACTTTCTTGCAATTATGCAGCTAAAGAAGAAAAAGACTAAAAGAGATAAAATATTCAAAATATATGTAAAGCAGAAGTCTGTCTAAAGCTTCATTACCCTGGCTGGGAAGAGGAAATGGACCAGAAGATAGCATAGCACCATTCAATATTTCTAACTGCAAAACCAAGCTTCTCTCTAAAGTTTTCTGCAAATCCTTCCTGATCTTCACACCCCTTTGCCATTATCAAGCTCAGCTCACTCTACATTTTTCAAATACCCAAAAAACAAAATTGTCAGTCAATGTGTCAAACAAAAAGGATACCATTGAACTTCAAGAATGCAACTGATACCATACCTTAACAAAGGGCACTCAAAAAATTATTATATTTCGCTTTCAATTGAAATCTTTAACCTCAAAACCACACCACATTGGCTCCACAACCCATGCCCTTATCTCAAACCAGCCCCTAATACTTCACTGTTTGCATATCTGAGTTCAAGATGTCACTAATAATGCAGCACAAATGGCCATTCACACCAGTCAACTCATTCTTGCGCTAAAAGCCCAAGAACCTGAAAAGAAAAGCAGGTGATACTGCAAAGGTAAACATCACTTTACAGCACAAACAATAGCCAAAAAAAAAAAAAAAAAAAAAAAACATTTTTTTTTGCAAAGGTGGAGCCTCAAAACCACCCTTCAAACACATGCAAAACTTGAGAGTGCTGCAAAATTTAGCCAAAACGCATACTAGTCCACCGGTCAATGTGAAAAAAGATTGGATCTTTGAATAAAGAAATGGGGAAGCTATGATACTATACAAGTGTGTCCACTATAAAAAGTGACTCAAAAGGATTAAAGATCCAGTCTTTTGGATAGTACCTGCGAATGGGCCTACTGTTCCGAGTACCAAAACTCCCCGCAAGTGACTATTGCTTTAGTGATACATAGTAGTAGTACTCTGTACAATGAAACACTCAAACCAAAGAATGAGGTTTACGAGGTGGTGTTTGCTCAAATGAGGAAGAATAAATCAAGCTTGAGAGTACCAAAACACTCAAATGTTTTCGGTTTTTGGAATAATCTCTTATGATTACACTTCTATTCAATACTAAAGTAGGGGCACATAGGTTTTCAAAAAAAAGTAGGGGCAGATACATATGCACCTTAATTTAGGTTGGATTGTCTCAAATCCTTAAAAATCTTTGACATTTTAACATGATGATAGTATTAATATGACATTAAATTCCACATAAAAATAATGTTTAGTATTTAGCTTTAAATCCTTTAATATATATTAGTAAGTGACATGTTAATATTGGCCATGTCGGGTAAAATAGTCAGTCTATCAGACAATTTTAGTTTATTTGATTACTATTAATTGTTTGACGTGATTAAAAAATCAATATAAGTGTTTGGTTAATTAACTTTTTGTAACTTCAAAATGCTAAAATAAAAAAAGTTGTTTAAAGCAACCTTTTCAATTAGCCTTTTTAGAAAAGAAATTGTACCAAACAGCTATCAACCAACAACTAATTTACCAAACATTTTTCTACAATCAGCTGATGTTGTCAATTAGTTATACCCTCTAATTAACCCAATCAGCTAACAGCTAGCAACCATTTACCAAACATGAATTTGTATTTTTTGTCTATAATTTGTAACAGCCATCGTAGGCATGGATTTGAGGTTATTTTTCATTACTGACCAAAAGAGTATATGTAACAAAGAGGGATTGTATGGACCATGGTCAACATAGCTGTGTAGATTATACTTTCAAATAATGTACATTGTATTTTGAGAAAGTACATTATTACGTACTGAAAGTATATTATTTTGTATAATGTACATTCATTATACGAATAATATACTTTTTGTTATGGTTCGCATAGCACGGTGTGAACCATAGTCCACACAATAATTTGCAATATGTAACCTAGTGTCCTATTTGTTTAATATTTGTGTTCATATTTTACCATTAACAATACAGTTTCATTATGGGTATAGAGTATAGACATTGTCCAATAAAACCTATGTTTATTGCATTAAGATTTTGTTTTTAGTGTATATTGAATAAAATTAAATAGTGACAAGTAATAGTTCAAATTAAGTTTGTTAAATCAAAGTAAATAAAATTTTTGGTTCTCATTGTATTTGTCATATTTATTATGGAATATTTGAAAATTAAACTATTTCATTATTCAATTTTTTTTATTTGTTGTAATTTTAAATCTAACTTTTTTTTTAATGTAATATTTAATACATTAAATTAACTTATTCTACTTTCAATTACTTAGTTATATTGTCCTTGTCCGATTATGGGTTGAACTATTAATTTTTTTTTTTTTTAAAATATTTAGTACACTGTGAAAAGTCTAGTTTAAAGCTTATACTTTGTTTTAAATTACAAATAAATTATAAAATCTATTTTATAAATAAAAGACATTTAAAATAAAAGTTTACTTTGAAACACTACTTGGAATATCATTTAAATAATTAAAAAAAATTCTCCTATTTTTTTTCTCATTCAGCAAAATTAGGTTATACTATCTTTAACATAATTTGCTATATTCTTTTATACATATTTTTAAATATTTGATCTCTATTATTGTTCTCTTTTTTTTTTCATTTTTTTTTCATTTTTTGGGGGGGGGTTTTTATTCTTTCTTTTGCATGATTTTTCTACTCTCTGACTATAAATAATATGATTTTACATGTCTTGAGAGTATATGTTAATTTTTACCAACAACAACAACAATGATAATAAAAGATTTTTTTTTTTTTTGTTGTCTTTATACATTTATGAACTTACCCAATTATTAATTTTACCAAACACTTTTAATCATAATCAAATAGTTTAACAGCTCTAAATTTTTAGTTCCTAATTTCTAACTTTTCAATTATTAACTAGCTTTTCAGTTAAGTTTACTGAATATAGTAAAAAACTTTAATAATTTTAACCATGTTGTTAGTATATTTGTCCAATATACTAGAGTCTGGATCACTATGTGCAAATTTGTGTTGGTTGTTTTTGTGTTTCGATCAATGTGACAATGTCTAGTAAAATGGTTGAAATTAACATTATATTATTGATTAATGATGAGTAACTCAATTGATATATCAAAAAGTAATAAAATTATAGTAAAAGACTTACAATTTCACCCATCGATTCTCAATCTTGGAGGCATCTAAAAGCAATAGGTACTTGATACACTCTAGTAGATGCACATGACTCTCCTCCACAATCTTCACTAACCTCAATTACCCAAATAATCAGCACATTTGTTGCCCTATTTAAACGTATGCCAAATTCCAAAGGTCCTTCGTTTTCAACAAGTCTCCTGCGATCTCATTTGATTGCCCATTATCTCTTCGTAGGTTTTCGCCACAACATCTAAATCTAGCTCATCTTTTAGCCTTCTTGTAAGCCATTGTTTTGATCCAATGGAAATCATCCTAAAAGATACTATAATTCTATTGTAAAGTTGTCTCTCAAGTAGTTAATAGAGTATTTTACACCTAGCCAAATGAAACTGCAGACCCTCTCAATATATATAAGATCTTGAATTTGCACAAATTTTCCGCTTGCATTGAGATCCCATCTTGGAAGATGTAGACTAATTTTAGTAAAGGTATATTAATCCTCCCAGACATCTGCGCGAATCGCCTTCTCAAATCCTCCCAGACATCTGTTGCCTTGTCCAAATGCATAATGGATTGAGCGATCGAAGAGTGTACCGACCTAAAAATCCACGAACACACCATTAAACTGCAACGTCTCCAAGCTCTGTAGCGGTTGCTTTCTCTGTTCGGTGCTGGAAGACTACTGTCGACGAGATACCATTTGCTTTTGACTTCTAAGGCGATCCTCATCGAAATACACCAGGAAGCATAGTTAGAGCTTCCTATTAGAGTATTAGAGGCGGACGGACCAAAATCGTAGATGGATTCTCATTTGTGCTAAGGAAGTACAGATTCTCCATATCTTCCGCTGCAAATTTCCTCTGCGAATTAAGATGCCTCTGCGGCGTTGTTGTCGAGGACTTGCAAGTCGGCGATCCAACTGCTGGTGTCGTTGCATGTCCTTCTTGGCTTGTCTTGTTGGTGACGACGACGAGGTACGAGCTTGGCCGTAGCTCTGATACCATAGTGGGAGTTACAAGACGAAAGATATGAAAATACATTTATGACCCTTTACATTATCCTTCTTTCTCTAATAGTAGAAGTGTCAAAATGGGCCGATAATGATTTAGAGGTTGGGCATGGGACGACTTGGCCGAACAAGGCAAATTATTGCATGGACCATGGTCCATACAATTGTGTGGACCATGAATATCAGGTACATTTTTAATATATTAAAAGTACATTATTTTTGTACTGAAGGTACATTATATATAATAATGTACCCTTAGTATATTAAAAATGTATTTTCAAAAAATGTACCTTACTTACATAAATAATGTACCCTTAGTATATTAAAAATGTACTTTTTATTTATGGTCCATACAATTGTGTGGACCATGGTCCATGCAATAATGATTGTTTCTAATGTTTTAATTATCTTTTTGTAAAATTAATTAAAAATATCTTAAATTATGTTTTTAATTATTTTAAATTTTGTTGAAAGTTTTAAAATTTACTTTTTAAATTATTATTGATGGCAAAACGAAACTTAAAGTTATATTATCCATACTAACATGTTCTATTTTGTTGACATTTTATTTAAAACTAGGTTGAACTTCTATATCAACGTACAACAACAACAACAACAATAATAATAATACTAATAATAATAAAAATAATAATAATGGTTACCCAACCATTATAAATTGCAATCATTATTGTGTGGACCATGTATGGACCATATTTTGTATACTGTAAAATAATGTACATTCAATACAAAAGTAATGTACATTCAGTACAAAAATCATGTATATTGTATTCAGGAGATGTACATTATTTTTGTACTGAGTATATATTATATTATATAATGTACATACAGTACAAAAATAATGTACATTTAATATATTAAAAATGTACTTTTTGTTATGGTCCACATAACTTGTGTGGACCATAATTTGCCCATTAGAAATGTTTGAAAAAATCAAAATATTATTTAATATAATAAATTTTATTTAATCGATATATATATATATATATATATATATATATATATATATATATATATATATATATATATATATATGAAATTTCCTTTAGATTTTTTTTAAACAAAAATTTCCCTTATTATATAACAAAATTTTCAATTTTTTAATACGATAATATCTCATTGAATACTTTTTTTGTATGTGTCAATTAAGGCAAGCTTTTTTATTTTTTATTTTTTATTTTTTTTTTGTGATGAGAAAAATTCGTACCACTACAAAAAGTGAGTATAGAGTCGATGACAAAGTTAATTAATGTTATGGATCGAAATATGAACTTAATTCTAATAATCTAATATTGAATAATATTTTTTTATTATTATTAGAAGCTTTTCCATATCTTGCATGTACCATTTGACTAATTAACTATTTGCTATATATGCTTTTTATATTATGTTAATTCAATTAAAAAGGAAGAACTTACGATTTTTGTAATTTCGTCATATATTTTAATTTGTCAATCTCATTAAATACAATAGGTACTTTGAATATTATATCAATATCATTAGTCATCATAAATCTCATTTATATTTTGCTAATCGCATTAACCTTTAAATGCTTTTTTATATTTGTCATACATACTTTTTCATTCACATAAACAAAGCTATATTGTGATCATAACCGTACACTTGGTCCACTGGTCTCGAGGCTCTCAACATGTTATTTATTTGCTTATTTTATGTTATACATTAATTAAAAGTTTGTATTATAATTATTAATATTTTTAACTTTTAATTTAATTTTAAAAAGTGAATTTTTTTTGTTAGATGACCAAAATGTCATGTGCATGCTCTAACTATAGGAGGCAGCTTTAAACTCATATATATTATACTCAAACAGTCAAACTAATTCTCGTTTGGGGCAAAATGCTAGTCATATTGGTTTTTTCATACGAGAGGGGGTTTGGACTCCCGACCTCTCTTACAGCACGTTTGGTTCACGAAATGAATTTTAAGGTAATAGGAATGCTATTCCATAAGGAATGGAATATGCAAGGAATAGAATAGGAATTGTATTCTATTGTTTGGTTCGCGGAAGGAATAGACCCTTTAGGAATTATATTACAGTGTTTGGTTGATTTAAGGAATAGAAATGATATATGTTTTAAAAGACATAAATACCCTTATAGAAATATGTGATGGTGGCGATGGTGGTGGTGGTGGCGGCGGCGGCGGTGGTGGCAATGGTGGTGGCGGTGGTGGTGATGGTGGTGGTGGCGGTGGTGGTGGTGCTGGGGTGGTAGTGGTGGTGGTGGCGGTGGCAGTGGTGGGGGCGACGATGGTGGTGGTGACGGTGACAGTTGTGGCAGTGGTGGAGGGGGCGACGACGGTTGTGGCGGTGGTGGTGGTGGCGGTGGTGCTACTGGGTGGTGGTTCTAGTGGCGGCGGCGGCGATGGTGGTGGCGGTGGTGATGATGGTGGTGGTGGTGCTGCTGCTGCTGCTGGGGTGGTGGTGGTGGTGGTGGCGGTGGCAGTGGTGGGGGCGGCGACGGTTGTGGCGATGGTGGTGGTGGTGGCGGCGGCGGCGATGGTGGTGGTGGTGGTGGCGGCGGCGTCGGTGATGGTGGTGGTGGCGACGACGGTGGTGAAATAGGATAAATTTATATATAGGATAAAAAAATTATGTTAAAGAAAGGGGTAAAAGAGAAAATAGATTCTAAAATATATTCCTGAGCGTTCAGTAATAGGCTAATACCAGAGGGGGCCCTAGTAATAGCTATTACCTTATTTGAGGTAATAGGCTATTACCAGGAATATTATTCCTGGTAATAGAAATGGTTACCAAACAAAGGAATATGCCTATTACTGGGAATGCTATGTCATTCCCGGCCAATCGTTATGCTATGCACCCATGTCCACATCGCACTGTGGACACGGATTGAAACGACATCGTTTCATACTAGCGCACTAACGGAGCCGTAAGTGGAACCGTTATCATCAGCCAATCGTTTTTTTTAATTGAATGTTGAATATTAAAACCCGATTCGTCACTGTTAGACTCCATTTCGCGGTTTCCTGTCGATCAAGCTTCCATCTCCTTCCTCGCAAAACCTTCATTCTCCCCATTCTCGTCATTTTTGTCTGTTTTTTTTTTTTCTCAAAATAGAATCCATCACCGTCGATCGCACCACAGGTCTCCATCGTTTACTCTATATACTCAACGAACAGGTATTCTGTGTCTAACCTTGCCTCTTAAAAATGAGTTTTTTTACAGCATAAACATTTTGTGTTTTTGACTCTACATACTCTACATACTCAACGAACAGATTCTCTATACATTTTGTGTTTTTGACCTAGGGTTTGTGTTCTAACACTATACATTCTGTATATTCTTGAATATTGTGTATATATTAGTATATAAACTTCAAATATTACGATTATAGTTTTCAAAAGATTATGAATGTTCATAAATTTTGTGATTATGGAGTTATATGCTTATGAATGTACAGTTATAACATTATAAACATATATAGTTCAAGGGTTATGCATGTGGTACTCTGTAGTTTGCATGTTGTGAATATAGAAATATATGCTTATGAATGTACATTTATATCATTATGAACATACAGTTCATATATTATGAATGTCACTCTGTAGTTTGCATGTTGTGAATATAGAAATATATTCTTATGAATGTACAGTTATATCATTATGAACATACAGTTTATATATTATGAATGTGGTACTCTGTAATTTGCAGAGCATGGCTGGATTTTCTAATTTGATGGACATATTATTCTTTTTGTAGAGTATGGATGGATTTATTCGGCACTCCCCATTCCCCCTCTACTTAAGGATTATATGCTCATCAATATTGTTTTTTATTTGTCTTGTGTTATAGTTTATCATACATAAAGTCATGCATTCCTAATATTTTCAATGGTAACAATGGAATCTGAACCTACATTGAGTGAGGCACTAAAGGAAATTCAAAGAAAAATGACACGAGGTAAAGCTGCAAAGGCTGCTGAGACATCACAGCAACCACCAGCAAGAGAAATCAAGAGAAGAAAAACAACGAAGGCAATCTTAAACTCACAGACTGCAGAGCCATCACAGCCGCAGTCAGAAAATAAAATCAATCCAAAAAAGAGGACAAGACCAGCCACAAAACCACAAGATGCTGAACATAGATCTGATAGTGCATACTTTAGCACTCGAATGGGGCCAAGAGTAATGCATCAGCTTGTTAAGAGACTGTCAGCACATCAAAAACAAGTTGTAACTGATATTGGGTTTGAATCAATCTTAAGTCTTCAACTGAACATAAGTGAGTCTCAATTGGTTCAGTATCTAGTTCATGCCTTTGACGTTTTCAAGTGTGACTTTGTATTGGAGGGTGATAAGCTACATGTTGCTGAGAAGGACATTGAATGCACTTTAGGCATTCCGCGAGGCATAAAAGAGGTGGAGGAGGCTCCAAAATTTGAAGAGAATGGGAAAGCTGAGTACAGGGCTCTATTACGTACTTGGAGGCAACAGTGGGGAATACAAACTGGATCACCAATCACAACAAGAATGGGAGATGCAATTATTGACAGGGGAGATTATGGAGATGAGTTTAAGAGAGATTTCATGGTCTTGATTGTTTCTTCAATGCTCCATGGATTCCAGACAAGGTACTGCAATGTCAGAATCCTTAACTCTTTGATCAATGTTAGAGAGATCAAGAACTACAATTGGTTCAGCTATACCTACAAGTTCCTTATCAAATCAATCGACAAGTACAAGAAAAAATCTGGCGGTGTGTTTACTGGTCCAGTCACATTCCTCCTTGTAAGTCCTTGATATGTCTCTACTTTATATTATTATGAGCATACAGTTCAGAGATCATGCATATGCTACTCTGTAGTTTGGATATTGTGAATATAGAACTATATGCTTATGAATGTACACTTATATCATTATGAACATACAGTTCAAAGATTATGAATGTGGTACTCTGTAGTTTGCATGTTGTGAATATAGAACTATATGCTTATGAATGTACACTTATATCATTATGAACATACAGTTCAAAGATTATGCATGTGGTACTCTATAGTTTGCATATTGTGAATATAGAACTATATGCTTATGAATGTACAGTTATATCATTTGTAAAGCATGGCTGGATTTCCTAATTTGATGGACATATTATTCTTTTTGTAGAGCATGACTGGATTTATTCGGCACTCCCTATCCCCCCTCTACTTAAGGATTATATGCTCATCAATATTGTTTTTTTATTTGTCTTGTGTTATACTTTATCATACTTTATCATTATGAACATACAGTTCATACATTTTATGGGGAATTTGCATCTATTCTATGTTGATAGAGTCCAATTCAAGGGAATGAAAGTCATTAGAACACACCCTACCATTCTTTCATGGACAACTAAACTTTTGAGAAAAAGAGTGGATGCAGAGAAGAATTCTAGTGAATTTGGAAAGGGAAAGGTTATCCCACGAATGAAGAAACCTACTACAGTTCGCAATGTTTCTGCTTTAGCTCGTCCTTTTGCACAAGTAGTTCCAACGATTTCAGTGCCATCATCCAGTGTTGATTGAGTGACGCAAGTACTGCAGAAGCTTGCTGCCGATGTAATTGAATTTGAAGAGGCGATGGCTGAGGTTGGAAAGGAGGGAGCACCTGCGGAGGTGATAAAGACAACTTTCTCCGGTATTTCAAATATGATTTCTGTTGCAAGCACAATGGAAGCAGCTCCAAACCCAACAGCATCCCAACTAGATGACATTTTCTTTGGCCAAGAAACTTTTACAGCTGCAGTGGATGCTTTGGTAGAGGCCTTTCAGAAAACAACTAGGCAAATGGAAATAGAAGCTCCATCTTTCGATCTAGGAATTTCCCTAACCCCAGCCCCATTACGTAAGAGACCAGCAGGGCAGAGCACAACAGCAAAAATACAATTGGATGCCCTTGTTGACACCATTGCATGTGGAGCTGGTTTGACAACCTCCAACAACTCTAAAGAACAATCAACTGATGCTGTTTCAACCTCTGGCAACAAGGGAAAAACTCCTTTGATTAAGGTTCCATTCACCATAGACTCCCCTGCCACCACTGCTGCTGCTGCTGCCCCTGATGTGGAGCTTGATGATATTGATGATATTGATAGGTAAATTATGAATCTACATTTTATGGATTATGAATCTACATTCTATGGATTATGAATCTACAGTTTATTAATTATGAATCTACAGTTTATGGATTATGAATCTACATTTTATGGATTATGAATCTACAGTTTATTAATTATGAATCTACATTTTATTAATTATGAATCTACAGTTAGGTATTTATGAACATACAGTATGTAAATTATGAACATATAGATATTAAATTGTAAATATTCTATTGCATTATTATAACTACCTACCTGCATTTTGTATAAACACAGAGCATTGAATGAGAGTGAGTCTGATATTGAGGATGTCACCATCCGAAAAAGACCAAAAAGAAAATTCAAGAATGTCCCACTGCATCTACAATCTCCTTATTGGACACAGAATGCAAAATATATTCACAATGCCACTGCGAGGGAAAAAGGTCACTTCAAATTATGCATTCATGGAAATTTCTGATAATCATCCAAGAGAGTATGTTTGAGATCTAAATACTTATTAAACTATTTAATTACTTAAATATTTAACATGTATTAACTAATGTCTACTCTTTTTTTTTTTTGTGCTTTTTGTGGTGTTGTAGCGAGCTACTGTTCAGCTATAAGGATTTCTATGTGACAAGAGAGCATTTCCTCACATTGAGTGAGGGAGAAATATCCAACATTCTGATTGATGTATGGTCTTATAAGCATACAATGCGCAACATCAAACGAGCAGTGGGACAACCAAAGTCTGTGTTCTTCAGCAGAATGGTATATGTAAGTGTCTTTTGACTTGCAAGAAACTGTTATTTGAATTTCAATTTACAGTATGAAAAGATCTCATTTCTTAATAAATGTTTTTCCATTAGCTGCAACTTGACCCAACAGACGAATGGATGAAGATACTCCCACTTGATAAAAAGAAGAAAAATTTCAATGAGCGGTTAAGCTATGAGCTGAGTAGTTTTGGCAATCTAGATATCAGTGATGCACAATTGGTACGTTCTATTACCCACACTCAATGTTTATTTATCACATCCTTAATCATACTTGCTATACTATATATTCATAATATACATACTGTACATTCATAATTCTTGTACTATAAATTCATAATTTTTTTTATTTCTTCAAATCAGATATTTTTCCCTGTGTATCGACATGTACACTATTTTATTATTTGCATCAACACAATTTCATCTAAGCTTGAAGTGATAGACAACAAAGCCCTACCAAAAGGTGTTACAGAAGAAGATAAGTATGAAGATTGCCCTCAGTTATTGGTAACTTATCCAAAAACTTGAACTTCTTCTCATTTGAGATATGTGGAGTATAATGCATAATGAACATTGACATATTTTTTGTGCAGCTAACTGCATTCCAGGAATACTTGACAGCACAGAGTTCATCCTTGTACTGGAAAATAGAAGACATTCCTATAGAGTTCCTTCCTATGACATGGAGAGAAACTGAAAATTCCATTGAATATGGAATATATGTCATGAGACATATGGAATCATATAAAGGAACTCTAAAGAATTGGAACCCAGGATTCAAGAGAAATTCTAGTGTAAATGTAAGATAAAAATATATTGTTTTTTTTTCCCCCTTGCATCAAACTGATTGTTTAATATTCTTCATTTGTAGGCTGATTTCATCTATGCGTTGCGACCTAAGTATGCTGCTGCAATCATAACGTGGAAAGAGAACAAAGAAATGCACAAGATTATGAAAGCAGCAAGGGATATGTCCAACACGAAAGGAATGTGAAATACTGTCATTTTGAACATGGTTGATTGAAAGATTGTGAATTTTGATTTCTGAACATATGAATTGTGTAGTGGGATTGTGGGAATGTATATTTTTGCACTTGTGACAATGGTTCTATTATTATGACTTTATGGTTCAAAAATATGGCTCTATTATTAATTTGTGCACATATATTACATAATTCATATCTATAAGATTATGAGCGTACAGTATTCTTATTATGACTGTACAGTTATGGCATTATGAATGTACAGTTATGGGTTTATGACTGTACAGTTATGGAATTATGAACACAAAGCTCTGACATTATGAACTTATAATTATGAATATATAGTGATAAACGTTATTATCATATCAACCTACAAATTTTCAACATTGATGTTTAAACCTCTTAAAATAAATAAGGATCAAATATTAATAATATAGACAACAAAACTTGTAAATGTAAATATCAACATAATATGGTTCTACTGTTAATTTGTGAAAATAAATTACGTAATTCATAACTATGATATTATGAATATACAGTTATGAGATTATGAACGTACAGTTATAAGATTATGACATTTATGCGATTATAAATGCACATTTATGAGATTATGAGCGTACAGTATTCTTATTATGAATGTACAGTTATGGCATTATGGATGTACAGTTATGGTGATATGAATATACAGTTATGGAATTATGAACACAGCGCTCGGGAGATCTGCAATACGGAAACGGTTGGGGTTAGCCCGAGTGGGATTACTTGCATATAAAGATGAAGAGGAAGAAAGTGTTACCTCGGCCAAGTCGTAGCCGATCTTCTCGGCCACTTGGCTCGGGGTCAGCTTGGTCACA
This sequence comes from Ipomoea nil, assembly GCF_001879475.1. Lineage (NCBI taxonomy): Eukaryota > Viridiplantae > Streptophyta > Magnoliopsida > Solanales > Convolvulaceae > Ipomoea > Ipomoea nil. The sequence continues at coordinate 1,930,622 of NW_017617990.1, read as the reverse complement.
TCTTCCTTAGCTGGCCCGGCGTTGCCAATCCGGGCAAGGATAGACGACCCGCCTTTGCTGACCCCGCCCGAGGGGCTCGGGCTGCGCTGCTCAAGACGGCGTTTCAAGGCCCCGCTCTCAGCCACGCCCTTCTCGGGCACCATTTCCTTGCCTTTCCCGACCGCCACCCGGGCGACTAGGACTTCGGACGCGTCCACCACATAGCCTTCGGGCGTGGTGACGGTCGAGGCGCCCATTGGTCGGGCGATCAGGACCTCCTTTTCCCCGGCCGGTTTGGCCTTTGGTTTCTTCTTGCCAAGCACTATCTTGGCGACCAGGGCCGGGGGGGCGTCGTCATCTCCGAAACCCGCCATTTCTGCAAACAAAAAGAAGATGAGAGTTAGATCGGGTTTAAAGGGCGTTCGGGGTGTTAAGGTCGGGGAGAATTGGTTAGTGTTAGACCTTTTCCCTTCCGCTTGCCCCGAGCGGGCATCCTTGCAATTGTTACGCCCGCCGGCTCGGGCTTGTATTTCTCGGTCAGATCGTAGACCGGCTCGGGTAGTTGGGCCGCCACGTAGCTCTCGGGCGTTTTAAAGATCCGGTACTCGTAGATTTCGCCCGAGATTTTGGTGACCGCATCCTTGAGGGCCTGTGTCTCGACCGGAATGACTTGTTTTCGGAAGCACTGGCTCCAGACCCTCTCGACCGGGAGGATCCACGGGTCGTATTTAACCGAGAAGATCCGGTTCTTCCACCCCCGGTTATTCCCGGGCAGGCCCTCGATCGAGCACATATCTGCTCGGGATTGGGTCATTAAGAACCCGCCCCCATTCGTGGCCGCCAACACCTTCACCTGGTTGACGAAGTTGAACAGCTCCATAGTGCAGGCCAAGTTGTGCCGACTGCAAATCTGGGGGAAGCACGCGATCATCCGGTGCGCGTTCGGGCAGATCTGTCCGGGCACGACCTGGTAGTAACCCAAGAACGCGGTGAGAAGGTCCGAGAAGGGGAAAGTGATCGGGGCCATAAGATAGTCGTATTGCATCTCGAGCCACTTTCCCCGATGCCGCTTGATGATGTTCCCGGGCTGGCGGCTGGTGTCGAACTCGACCCGACCAGCAAGTGTTGCAGCAATTCTGGCTGCCTCTCCTTTCGTCAGGAGGCTCATCTGGTTTTCGACACTCTCGCTGTTGAGGAACTCGAACTCGTCCCCGCCCGGCGCCGCCTGCTCGGCCGGGTCTTCCTCGACCGGTTCCGCGTCGTTCGCTCGATCGCCCTCTTGGGGCTCGGCTTGAGGGTAATCCCCAATTACCCTCGTAGGCTTTTCCCGAACACCTTCGGCCGGGGAATTCCGTCCGCTCATAGACATTTCCCCGCTCTCTCCGCTCGAGCTCCTCGATCCGCTAGAGCTCGATCCCGACGTCCCAGACGAGCTTGATGACCGTTGTTGCTCGGGGGCTCGCTCGGGAGTTTGCTGTGGTCGTTGAACGACCTCCGGTGAGTAGGACATTATGTCTACATCCTCGCTGATTTGCTCGACCTCGTCGTCGTAGTCCGCAACTGATATGTTCTGGCTGTCCGAATCTGACATTTTGTCTAAAGGCCGGTCGGGGTTAGTATGGGACTCGGGATGAGGGGTCGGAGTCAGTAGTTACCTACCGGTGGTTACGCGAGAACGTAAAGTAAATAACAAAGCAGAAGATGAGAAAGCTTACCGATTGAGGAGACTTTGAGAAGTTTGAAATTGGTTTGCTCGGTTGATCTGCTGAAGTGCTTCGCTCGGGACTCTCTAAGTGTACCGATCGATTCAGAAGATTGAGGAAAGTTCAAATGAGGGCCTCAAGGGCCTATTTATAGGAGAGCGTTTGGGCGGGAAACCAGTCCACTTGCGTGACGCGACTAGTGCTGATTCCGAGGCGACCGTTGCAGTCGTAGAGGCCGGCAGTCGTCGACACGTGGCGAGGGAGGGAATGACAGCTGGCCGGTCGGTTTGATGGCTGACGGTTGGGCTTCTTCATCCCGTCCCGTTTTTTCCTGGACGGTCAAAAAGACCCAGGCTGGGGGGTTCTTGGTAGGGAATACCCCGACCGACATAATGGTACCCCGACCCCAGTGTCTTCGTCTTTTTCTTCTTGTCTTTGCAGGTTACAGGTCGGGCTGCTTGTGAAGAACCAAGTCGGTTCCCGACCGGGTAATACCCGATTGGCGTTGCCGACCACCGAGCGGTAGCCCTTTAACGAGAGAGCTGGTGAGAAACACGTGGCGACTCTACGCGTTGACAGGCAGGGCACCCGGGGAGGCGACACGTGGTTGCTACGTGGGAAGCATGCCGGACGGCCGGATTTGTGTCTCCGGCTCCGCGGCTATAAATACCCGCGATAGCGACAGTGTGAGGGACTTTTGGACGATCGATAGGTTGTTGTTAGAGAATCCCGACTGCAGTCAGTCGGTACTCAGAGCAACCATTTAGATTATACTTAGGGCCTTCACTGTGATCAATAAGAGTTATTTATTTGCTTTAATTGGTCTCGTATTTATTTAATTACCGCATTACGTGGCAATTAACAATATCACGTTGTTTACCCTTCCTCACACTAAAACCAACTCTATATGCATGTTCGTTATACAACTCAAAAGCTTCATCACCATTACTTACTACAACACCAACCAAATCTTCATCAACTGCAATTGCAAAATATATAACCTCAAGTATAACAAATAATAACATTTGATGGAAATATAATTCCAACGTAGAGGGGGAGAGGGGAATGCCGAATGAATCCAGCCATGCTCTACATAAGAACAGAATTTCCATCAAATGATAAAAAATATATATATAACATGCACTGAACATTATGACTGTAAACTCATAACTCCATAGTTGTATATTCATAACTCTAAAATTGTACATTCATAATTGCTTAACTGTATATGCAAAACTACATAGCTGTTCATTCATAATTTCACCCTACATACTCATAATTTCATAGTGTATATTCATAACTTCATCAATCTATTCACATAAGCACAATGCATATATGATCAAAAACATCATTCTACCAATAAAAACCATCACATATCACCATACTTGATCTGTACTTATTGAATAAAAACATTCTAATTGAGAGTAAACACTGGTAAAAAACCTGGAATAGAAGAAGATCCATCAATGTTTAAATCTCCTTGATCTGTACTTAATGAATCACCCACCAAATCTTCATTCACTGGTTGCAATAAAACACGAAATATATATATATATATATATATATATATATATATATATATATATATATATATATATATATATATATATATATATACACTAAAACTTTATCTGTAATAATAGAATCAAAAGCAATCTAATTGACAGTAAACACTAGTAAAAACCTGGAATCGAAGAAGATCCATCAATGTTTAAAACTCCTTGATCTGTACTTAATGAATCACCCACCAAACCTTCGTTCACTGAAAATACATAAACAGTGTACACAGAGCAATCAAATATATAAACATACAACTGTAAAATTGTTGAACATATAACATGCAACTTACTGACATTCACTTTACAAATAGCTACAGAGTACCAGAAACTGTTATGAATATATAGTTCACACAGTATGAATGTACAAGTCAATCATTATGAACGTATAGTTGCAATATTATGACACATGCAAACTGCAAAGATTTATGAGCAGTGTAAACACTCCAAAATCTGAAATCACCTGTAAATTCTACCCAAAATCGCATACATTGATTGCAATCACCAGCAAAACCTCACCAAAATCTCACACATTGTACGCAATCAACACCAACCACAAATTCAAAAAAAAAAAAAAACATACACTAACACCAGATTTGATCGCATTAACGCACACAAATATACAATCGAATTCAGCTTTTTACCTAATAAATCTCAAAACACAAAAAATATCAAGTATATCCAAAATCGCAAAATACCTCGAACCTCCATCATAGAATATCGATCAGCATTCAATTCGCTCTGATTTGTTGCCTCATCCATCAAAGAACTCTTTATTGATCGATCAACAAACAACAAAAAACGCGAAAGGAAAAAATATATATGAAACTTGCGAAACTCTGCGATTGCGATATAGAATGAATTGCAATCTCAAATTGCCAAAACGAAAGAAGGAAACAAAAGAAATCATCTGCCAAACAAATCAATGACGTCGTTAACGGCTTAACAAACGCAATTTTTTTAAAAAAATTAGAATACCGCCGTTTTACCCTAAAACAACGTCGTTTTGGACCCGTAATTTGCCATTCCCGGCCTATTCCGTGAACCAAACGGGCCATTAAGGAATGAGAGTGCACAATCACTCACACCAACCAAATTGGTTAAAAGAAAGTGAGAGATTTTTTTATTTGTTTATTTTTTGAACATAAAGTGAGAGATTAATTACATATGAAGTGGTAAATAAGATTTAGGTTTGTAATTGGAAAGGCATAATCCCCTATAGACTACTATACATTCTTGACTTCTTGGAGTGAGTTCTATTTCAATTTCTGCATATCAAACTAGATTTATCATCTAAAGAAGAAAATGAAAGAATATTATTACACTTTCGTTTAAATATTATGAAACAAAGTATAATGTATTAAGTTACAATGACGTGTGTTTTGTAAAGTTATACATCATGTTTTAATTGAGATGCATAGAGAAAAGTATACAACTTGCAAAAGAATTTCTTTAAAATTATATACGGAGTATATGTTATTGTTGCCAAATTATCACATACATTTTTTAGCATTTGATTTTCAAATGCATTCTATTTTATAATAATACCTATTAAGTATCTTTTTATTATCTCTTTATTTATCAATTTCTCTCTAGCTATGTAGGGTTTGCTTCTCTCCTTGGACGGCCGAGGACTCCTACTCAAATTCCGGTGGTGCTTCTCTCCGGTATATCGCTGGTTCCCTATCTTTCGTTCGTGCTATGTATGGATAACGGATTGATGACGAGTGCAGTGGCGGGATTACAACCCGCTGGGCCGACATGGCTTTGGAGGAGGAGGATGAAGTGTTTACGCCGGTTGAGGTCGACGACGGTGTAGATGCGGCGGTGGGAAAGGAATCGTAGCGGCTGGTCGGCAGGCTCTTGACCACAAAGATAATAAAGGATGAGTTTATGAGTCAGGTGATGGCCTTAGTATGGCAACCGGTGAAAGGGGTGCAGGTGTCTGAAATCCAATCAAATTTGTTCTTGTTCGTTTTCTACCATGTGACAGACATGCAACTGGTTCTTGATGGTGGCACGTAGTCGTTTGAAAACCACACTTTGGTTTGCAAACAAGCTAGTGATAGGAGTATACCGGTAGACGTGCCTCTTGATACGGTTGATATGTGGATTCAACTACATGACCTCCCGCTTGAGTATACTTCGGATGTGATATTAGAACAGATTGGAAATTTCCTCAATACGTTTATCAAGATTGATGATAGATTTACTAATGCCCCGTGGAAACTTTTTACCGCGTGAGGGTTTCTATACCCGCGGATAAGCCTCTGAAGCGCAGGATGAAGCTATTGAAACGTGATAAGACAACTTGCAGGGTAAATTTTAAATACGAAAGGTTGCATAACTTTTGTTTTTTCTATGGGATGCTTGGACACCTGCATAAATACTGCTTGAAGGCCCGGAATGCTGTCATACCGACGGAACAATACCCGTATAGTGACAAGTTACGTGTCGGAATGCGAAGGGGGCCACGCAAGGTCGGAGCTCCATAGTTGTTGGATAAGGATGGGAAGCTGATGCAAGCAGCAACCGTTGTGGAGTCGGAGAGGCAGGCTGCGGATTCTGCCACGGCCACGACGGTATCTCGCCGAAAAGAAGAACCCGTGGTGGTGGCAGCATCCAAGCAGAGGAGGGAGCTCTCGGGTGGAAGTGGGAGAAGAACGGGAGGTGGCGGTGGTGATGTTGCAATAACGGCGGTGCCAAGAAACTTGTTTTCGGCGAGTTCTGGTTCCCTGACCCGTCCATCATCATGAGTACACTGAGTTGGAATTGTCGTGGCTTGGGCAATCCACGTACAGTTCGAGAGATTGTGGGCCTGATGTCCCATCGAGAAGCTTGATTGTGGGCCTGGTGTGGCGTGAATGGGGGCAGGTGTGGAGAATATTCAGACTCGTACTTCTGATCACTCGGCTCTTTTCCTTAATGCACAGTGCATACAGAAAGGAAGGGGACCGAGGGGTTCTAAGTTCAAGATGGCATGACTTCTTGATGAGGGGAGTAGGGAGGTGGTTGAGACAACCTGGCAGGATGGAAGGACTGAGGGGTTGCTGAATTGTGAGCAGCAGTGTGGAGGTAAATTAATGCGGTAGGGCGGTGATCACTTCCATAAATTTGGGGACCGCATTAAGAAGCTATGCAGGGAACAAGAAGTTCTCAGGAATCGAAGGGATCCGGCAGCCTTAGCCGAGTTCCAGCGATTGGATAGTCAATTATGTTAGCTTGAGGCCCAGGAGGACGTGTTTTGGAAGCAACGGGCAAAGTAACACTGGCTCCAGGGAGCATACGCCAACACAAAATTTTTTCACAGGTATGCTTCTGCCCGTAAAAAGAAGAATTCTATTGCTAGAATTAAAACGGATAATGGTATGTGGGTGGAGGGGGAAAATATGAATTCAGTTATATTGGATTATTTTAAAGCAATTTTTACTACTAGTAACTCTGTGTGTGAAGATCCCATGTTTGAAAACTTTTCTCCTCATGTGTCCCATGAGCAAAATAATGTGTTATTACGGCTTTTTGAATCTGAGGAGGTCAATTCAGCTGTTTTTTCAATGTTTCCTAATAAGGCACCAAACCTAGATGGGATGAATACGGGCTTCTATCAGCATTTTTGGAGTGTGGTGGTGGTGGTGGGGGGGGTGTCTACATTTATAATCAATTTCTTGAATTCCTGCGCCTTTCCGGGGGGTTTGGAAGATACGAATGTTATTTTGATATCCAAGAAAAGTGTGCCTGAAGGAGTAGCAGATATGAGACCTATTGCTCTGAGTAATGTGCTATACGGGATCATGGCCAAGATGATAGCTAATAGAATGAAACCATTCATGGGGGACTTAATTTTGGAATCTCAGAGTGCTTTTATTCCGAGTAGGCTAATCACGGATAACATCTTGATAGCAGCTGAAGTAGGCCATTACTTAAATCGGAAATAAATTGGGGTGTCTGGATTGGGGCACTCAAGTTAGATATGGCAAAAGCCTATGATAGAATGGAGTGATCATTCCTAAGGAAAATGCTTGTGGTGATGGGATTTGATGATCGTTGGGTCAGCTTTGTGCTACTACTGTCAAGTATAGTATTATGGTGAATGGAGTGTCTAGTGACCAGCTAATTCCTAGTCGTGGGCTCAGACAGGGAAACCCTCTCTCTCCCTATTTGTTTATTATTTGTGCAAAGGGTCTTTCTATCACTACAAAAAAATACCGGAATAGCGACGGACGAATTCCGTCGCTAAATAGTGAAAATCCGTCGCTAAAGTGTTTAGCGACGGATTAGTGACGGATTTCGTCCGTCACAAAAACCCTCGTCGCTAGAATTTAGCGACACAATTTTTTTCCGTTGCTAGTTTTAGCGACGGAAATATCCGTCGCAAAACGAAATGAATCCGTCGCTAGAGTTGTTCCGACGACAGATTCGAAGAGGAAATTTGTGAGCGAATAGCGACGGAATTTTCTGTCGCTACAATTAGCGATGGAAATTCTGTCGCTAAAAATAAAATTATCCGTCGTTAATGTTCTACTATAACAATCTGACGACGAGATTTGCAACGGCGTAGCTACGGATTTTTTCGTCGCTAACAATAGTGACGGACAGGTCCGTCGTTAGCGTCCGTCGTTAATATAATGACGAAAATTATCATCGCTATTTTTTATTATTATTTGAATTGAATGTCATTTAGCTACAACTTAGTGATAGAAATATCCATCGTAAAATTTAACTACAAATTTTTCTGTCGCTATTTCGTTGCCTGTCTACCATATTTGCCAGTCACTAAATTCTAAAAATTAATAAAACAAATGTAACCACTAATTAACATAAAAAACATGCATTAAGCCTATAATAAAATACTTGAATAATATAATTATAAAATATATTATATTAAAGCATTCAAAGTCAATAACAATAACATAAGTATAGCAGTATAATGCTACATCATTAGATCCAGTACCAAATATATTAATAAACATAATCTAGTCATCTCCTAAGTTTTCATCATTTGAATTAGCTGAATGTTGAGCTTGAGTACTTGGAGTGGATAGCATGCCGTTGCGACGCAACTCATCCATCAAACTTGCAATCTGAGCTTGCATTTGAGCCTGCATTGCCTCTTGTTGGAGTTGTGAAGTAACAGATGAACTACAGCTATTCTCGGGGATAAATGCAGATGAGTTAGTCCCTAAGCCATAAATACGCTGTTTTTTACCCCACCAACAACATCCACATACATCTGTGACATGTCTATAACTGGTGGCTCAGTTGACCCTTCCCCCTCTAGCATTGCAGCATCACGTCGTGCTTGTATTTCGTCCTACAATTAAAAACATATACAAAATAAGAGGAAGTATATAAAGGCAAATAAGAATTTTATCTATTTTTAACAATATAGAGTTGTTAGGTTATACTTACAGCGATTTTCTTGACAAAGAGAGAAAAAATGTTAAACTACTAACCCAAACTAAAGACAAAAACTAATGATGTTATTAAATTAGTTGGTGTTTTGCATATTTATTTTGCATATTTACAGTCAGTTGTCAAAACAATATGAGCCATGCCTTCCCTGAACTTGCATTTATATGACGTATAGTCATGATCAGTTGTCAATAAAACTCTGGGGCTAGCAAAATATAAACTGATAAACAAGTGAATAGTTGTTCAATCAAAACCTCACAGCAGTGTCATTGACCCAAATGCAATTAAAGATGAATTGATGGTAGAATTCTGGAATGTAAATGCTTTGCCCCACTTGAAAGTTACTGGAAATTCACCAATTAGGCAATTATCAATTAAGACTCACTTTTTTGACTAATTAAAAAAATTATACAAAAACTAATAGATTTTAATTAAGAAGTTTTGATGAAATAGGGATACCATGTATCAGATTTTAAACTTTATTATATCTTTTTCCAACTCAAAGTATGTTTTCTCTTTATCACTATTATTCCTTCCCAGGTTTAGTAAATACAACACTTGTATGTCAGCCCCACATTATTGTCTATGTTTCATCACCCTTACACTTTTCATAATATAGATGCCATACACTAAGCACAATGGTTATGCAAGTCATATTGATTATCAAAAGTATATATGCCTTGATCTCTCAAGAAGACTTAGTATTTTCTGTAAATTTAAGCAATGTATACTTATTTAAAAGTTGGTGAGAGAATATTTCTGCACCATTACAGAAAAAATCCATTTCTTGCTTTCTAAACATATATCGCCACTTATGCCCTAATTCCTAACTTATTTCCAGCAGCAAGTTAGATTATAAATCCAGGTAGATCATTGAATGAACTTATAACAGTTCCTAGAAGATAATAGTTTAGTAAATAAATATACTTATTCTGCAACATATTATATTTCTAAGTCTAGTTGTGATAATACGTAATCAACGTGCAGCATGGAAACTATTGATCTATGTTCATATTTGAATATAAACATCCACTTAAACAGAAATTGTTCATTATGTCAACATATGGAAGAACTTCTGTTATAAATCAGTCCTTTGGAAGACTTAAGATCCTAATCTCCAAACCTAGAATGTCAGTCAAGCAACAGTATTTTATTATTCACATCCCATCTCATCAATAACAAATAGATTTATCAAAGTTTAGAGGAAAGATTTGTTAAGTGAAATTCTATCATTCTGAATTTAAAATCAACTGCATTAGGTTTACAAATCAAATTACATATTGTTATCAGAAAATATAAGATATTTTCAAGCTACTTCAAAAGCAGAAAACATCTAGTGATCTAGAAAATGTTTTCATAATTCATAAAATAAATGCTAAAAAGGCCATGTCAATTTTCAGATCACAAAATAATCAGTGAACCTAAACTGCTAGCTATGTTTGTGTATAATATCATTTGATAACAAACAAGGGAATGGGAATGGGAATATGCTTCCATCAAAAAGTGACATGGCTAAATTCTCAGCAAGCATGACTAAACTTATTTGACTACTTGTAGCAATATGAACCATTGAACCCCTTTGCCTCTACTTGTTTTGGTTCCACTCAATTAAGAAAAACACTTAATTAAAATTATATGTATATATTAATTGCAATAATCTACTAATTGAATTGCTATCACTTACAGTACAAATTGCCTATAAGAATTCATTTTATATAAGACAAATATAAGATTCATTCAATAACTATTCTCATGTTAAATCCACCGCAAAACAGCAAGATTCTCACACACAGTATCTCTAAAAATTACCACCTTCAGGGAGACAGGTGAAGAGTGAAATGATGAACTCCAATCAGTTTCAAATGGCATAAATGAAATTAGAAAACTCACCACTTATAATTGACAGTAACACTCAATAATTGATTGTTAATGCACTCTGTAATGCGTAAATATTCAACAGCAATTGACTAACCAGAGAAACAGCGGAGTAGCAGGGTTGTCCGCGGAGAAGCAACGCTGGTCGGCTTGGGCGGTGAGCGATGGCCAATGGTCGCCTGAGCGTAGGGCGTCTGAACGATTGGCGAGCTGAGGGTCTGAGCGATGGGCGGAGGAAACTAACGGCGGTCGTGTGAGCAATGGGCGGAGGAAACTAAGGGCGTCCGTCTGAGCGATGGGCGGTGGAAACTAACGGCGGTCGTGTGAGCAATCGCCGGAAGAAACTAACGGCGGTCGTGTGAGCGATCGCCGGAAGAAACTAACGGCAGTCGTCTGAGCGATGGGCTGTCGTCTGAGCGATTTGTGAGGTAGGCAATTCCAGCGATAGGGTTTTAGGAAGCGAGGTTGTTGATGAGCGTTAAAAGTAATCTATTGCCAATTCTAACGACGGATCGCCATATCCGTAGCTATCTAACGACGGTAACTAAATTCTGTCGCTACATATTAAAAAATTTCAGAAATTAATATTCTGCTTATAATTCTGGCGACGGATTTAAAATCCGTCGCTAGAGTGTTTATAATGTAAATTTAGATATAATTCCTGTTATAACTATAGCGACGGATTTGAGGATCCGTCACTATATATAGCGACGGATCCACATATCCGTCGTTAGAATATAAACGCAATTAAATTCGGGTTACAAATGCAGCAACGGAAATGGATTTCGTTGCTATCTAGCGACGGATACGAAATTCCGTCGCTAACTAGCGACGGATGAGCAAATCCGTCGCTACAATGCAAGCATAAATAAATACCTCTTAAAATTTTAACGACGGAAATATATTTCCGTCGCTATTTTGTACCAATTAAACTAGTGAAATTGCCCCGCGCAAAATTTCGTCGCAAATCCGTCGTAAATCTGTCTTTAATTTTACCGCCAACATTTACTGCTAAAATTAGCTACGTTTTTAACTACGGAAATATCCCGTCGCAATATCCGTCGTTAATCCGTCGCTAGTCCGTCGTTAAATATTCATTTAACAAAAAAATTAAAATCTGTCACTAATTTGTCACTATTCCGTAGCTAAATTAGCAACGGAATTCGTCTGTAGCTAAATCCGTCGTTATTTCCGCGTTTTTTTGTAGTGAATGCTATTGCAGAAAGCTCATTCGAATAAATTTAGACATAAAGAAGCAAGAAGCAAATAAATTTACTTGAAGAAGCAAAATGTGACAAACAAGCAAAGATGATCAGAACACTAAATACATTCGAATGAATTTATTTTGGTTCATCTCACATGTCACAAGAATCCAAATTGCCTGAAGACATGATCAGAACGGTGAAAAATTTATGAAGGAATGGATAAAAACCTTAACCTTATCCTAGAAATAAATCATGTCAAAAGGATTTATTGCCAAGAGACGTTGGAAATTCAAAAATGACGAAGATAATAATATTTTAGAAACAACTTGAAAATCAAGTTGAGATAAAAATATTATCTTATTAGACAAGTTGGCAATCAAATCAAAATTGAAGAACCTAGTGTCAACAATATCAGGCTACAAGATTCAAAATTCAAATATCAAATTATCCCACTCCAACGGATATATTTGATCATCTATAAAAAGGCAATGAAGACTTGAAGAAGAGTAGAGACGGACGAACAAAGCGATATACACAAGTGCAAAATTCTCTTGAGTCAAAATATTCATTGAAATATCTAGAAGAGGGACTTAGTCTAAATAGTCTCAAAAGTAGTTGGAGAAATAAAATTACCTTTATATTTGTAATTGTAAAAAGAGTATAGCTGTGTGCAAAATACTCTAGTGAGTGTAGCTGTGTGCAAAACACTCGTAGTTGCTGAGTGTAGCTGTGTGCAAAACAGTTAGTTGGCGTTTGAGTATAGCTGTGTGCGAAGTACTCAGAGTTGAGTGTAGATGTGTGCGAGACACTCGGAGTTGGGTGTAGCTGTGTGCAAGACATCCGAAGAAGTGCTTGTGTAGCACTTATATTCACTATTGTAACTGTGTGTGGAAAATAGTGAATAAGGAGTAAAGTGGACTAGGAAGATTACGCCACTTTCGAACCACTATAAATTCTCTCTCTCATTTACATACCGCACTTACTTAATTTGCTTTATTTATTTAGTATTTGACTAACCTGTTTACTATTCACTGCTTTATCTTAATCATTCGGGTTCAGTGTGTTTTCACGTGTGCATGTAACTCAAACTTTCCATGCTTAACATTTAAGTTGCTCTAAGTAATTTTGACGTGTTGCATGTGACATTTATCGCACGGTTGATTTCGCACGAAGTCTTATACACAACCTTGAATAATCTTGTTAAATATTGAGTGAACCATCTCCTTTAAATATTCAAGATATTCTTGTTATCTCTTACACATCATATGAGCTTATCTAACGTTATGCATGTGATCTAATTTACTATTTGGGCATAACACTTTACACATATTTATTCCGCTGTGCACTCCAAACTAAATACTTGATTGTTTATTTGCTACTTGGAGTTGAAATTACCAAAGTGTTATTAATTGTGAAAAAGTTTAAAAAGTCTATTCACCCCCCCCCCCCCCCCTAAGACTTTTTACCACCCTATCGGGACCAACAATCTCACATCTATTCTTTTTTTATGATAGTCTGTTATTTTTTAAGGCAAATGTCTAGGAGGCCAGTGTGATTAAACAATGCCTGGTAATGTATGAGAAATTATCTGGTTAAATGATGAACTACCATAAATCTAGTGTCTGTTTCAGTAAAAATACCCAGGAGAATGAAAGGGAAGATGTAGCAGCTTATTTGGAGGTGGCACATGCGCCCAACTTTGGGAAGTACATGGGACTACCATCGTTTGTGGGGAGGAATAAAAGGGTTGTTTTTTCCTATGTGGAAGATAAGATCAGACAGAGAATTAATTCATGGAACAAGAAACTTCTCTCTTAGGCTGGTAATGAGATACTATTGAAAAGTGTGGCTCAATCTATGCCTACCTTTTCCATGAGTGTCTTTTTATTACCAGGGTCGGTTTGTTCATCTATTGAGAGAACCATGAACATGTACTGGTGGGGCAATGGTGCACAGAGGGGAATTCACTGGAATGCTTGGGATGAATTATGTATTCCCAAGAAGTATGGAGGGTTGGGTTTTAAGGGCCTACGTGCTTTCAACTTAGCTATGCTAGGGAAGCAGGCACGTCGTTTTCTTATAAATCCTACCTCCCTGGTATCACAAGTATATAAGGCTCGATATTATCCTACTACTTCTTTTATTGGTCCTAGACTTATAGTGGCATGGACAATTTTAGTCTTCCGTCTACATTCCCGTTAGATGGCCGTTTTAGAAGAAGGTATTTGTATCATTTCATGTTATCTCCTTCTTGCAGCCTTCTAGAGTTGTGTTCTGTCATTTCATGTTATCTCATCCTATCATTCTTCAGAGTCTGGCGACTCCGCTGACGAAGAAAAAGACGACCACCAATCCCCATCACAACACAAGCTTATTTTTCCACCATTTCTGGAAGAAATCCGAGTTGTGAAGTATAGCTACAGCAAGAAATCGCCGCGGCTGATCCTCGAAGCTGTTTCCGATCATATGCAAAACTGCTTCCGCGTTGAGCGACAAGCTAGATGGGCGGCTAATCCTCACCTTTGTAAATAATCCACCCCAGGAAGAAACAGAAGGCCGGGATGCAAACAAGGTGCTCGACGAAATGTCAAACAGTGAAGATAACAATCCCACCATTGATGGCTACGAGAAAGAAGAAGAGGAAGGTATTGCTACACACCCATTTTGCGTTTTCTTCTTCTATCTTAGCTCCTCCTAATACACACCCACTTTCTTGTAGAGATCATCAGCTTCCTCGTTTGACACCAAGAACAATCTGCTCCGGGAAAGGGTTTGGACAATTGGGATGGAGGTTTTGAGGATGAGACCAAAATGGGTCTCGTTTTCAGAGGAAAAGGAGATATGGGTATCGATCAGATGCGAGTTATGCGTAAGGTTGAGCCACTTGGTAAATTCAAGGAGACTTTTTTGCCAAATTGAACTTTTTGCCTTTGATCAAAATGAATATTTTAAATGTTACAAGTTCGATTATTGCCAATACTTTCTCAATCAAATTCGCCGCACATGGTCTTACTAGTATAATTTATTTCTCTAATGTGATTTTTGAATTATTACACCTAATTAATAAGTAGAATTCACCCCATGCACACATTTTGATAGTGACTATATGTCATCATTAAAAAGAAATGAATAGTTTCCTAGGAAAGTGCTTACTTTTCTATTGCTTCACTAATTTCAAACGTTTTAAAAGTATATTACGGAGCACAAATTTTTAAAGAATATAATAAATATACTTTTAAAAATAAAATTTTATCACATATTTAGTTTTGTGAAAAACCACTTTTAACTTTAACGGAGTAAATTGTTTCACTTTAAAAATTTGATTACTGTAAATTAATTTAGTCACATTCAAAAAAAAAAATTTAAATAAATTTAGTCTCTTAATTATTCATTATGTTGTATTTTTAGTCCTTAGTATTATATAATTATCAAACTCCGTTATTTATATGAAGTTATTTTTATCATTTGGAATCAAAGTTACTTTAAATCGTAAACATGGATTTTAAATAATAAAAATAACGTCATATATATATATATATATATATATATATATATATATATATATATATATATAATTTGATAATTATCCAACTCTTTTTTTTATGAAGTTATTTTTGTCATTTAGAATCAATATCCTGGTTAAACTTTTATTATCTCAATGTGAAAGTTATTTTAAACTGTGAACATTGATTTTAAATGATAAAAATAACGTCATAAATTAATAGAATGAATTTAATAATTTTATAAAATTAGGGATTAAAAGTATAACATTATAAACAATTAAGTGACTAAATTTGTTTAAATTAATTATTTACAGTGACCAAATTTTCAAAAACAAAATAATTCAGGGTGCAAAAGTGACAGGTTCCTTTAGATTTTATTAGAGAAAAGAGAATACAAATTGTAACAAGCTTTTTTAATCAATTAGAATATGAAATGAAAATAAGTAAAAAAGAAAAAAATATTACTCAACTTTAACGAAATTAACAGCATAGTTCGTTTGCGGAGAAGGTCAAAATCAAATGGAATAACATTCATAGAAAGAAATATATTACATCATTTGTTTTTTACTATTTATATGAAAAAGTTATTCCTTTCGTGGGAGGAAAAGCAATTTAAATAAGCATTTGGTATTAATTTACGAATAGCAATCGAGTAGAAATATACAAAATGGGAGTAGAAATTTAGTAATTTTATTGTTTGGACTGCTATTTTCTTCTAATGCTGTTACCAAATCGTCCTTAAATGCGGCAAATTATGTTGTGCATCCATATGCACCATGCATGGTGCATACGGATGCAAAAACGATGTCGTTTTATTAAAAACGCGCGTCTCCCCTTAAAAAAAAAATCAGGTTCGGTTCCCAGCAACAACATATGAACTATAATTCCATAATTGATGAACTATAATTCCATAATCGATGAACTATAATTCCAGAATCTAATCTATGAACTAAAAATTCTAAAATGAATGAACTAAAATTCCAGAATCTATGAACTAAAATTTCAGAATCGATGAACTACAATTCCAGAATCGATGAACTATAATTCCAGAATCAATGAACTAAAATTCCATAATCTATGAACTAAAATTCCATAATCTATGAACAACATAATGCTGTTGCTGGGAATCGAACCTGAATTTTATTTTAAAGAGAAACGCGCGTTTTTAATAAAACGACGTCGTTTTTACATCCACAGCATAACTACTCCTTAACTGCAGCCATGCTATAGCTTATACAAAATAATGGTCCTTAACAGCATGGCTTTCTACCCGTAGCCCATCAAGACTCTTTCTCTTTCTTGCTGGACTACCATGCCTTTTCTACCCCTAACACATCAAGACTCATTCTCCTTTTTTAGGCCACTATGTTTTCTCGAATCAATATTGTGTAGATCATACTATCAAATAATGTACATTCAGTTAATAAATAATGTATTTTTAGTATATTAAAAATGTATATTGTATTCAAGAAAAGTACATTATTTGAGTACTGAAAGTATATTATTTTGTATAATGTACATTCAGTACATGAATAATGTACTTTTAATATATTAAAATTTATTTTTTGTTATGGTCCACACAACACTGTGTGGATCATGGTCCAAACAATAATTTGCCTGTTTTCATATTATTATGCCGTGGAACTCTGTCCACCTTGCAAGGTGGACACGGTTCTATGTTCATAATTACTGAACTCTATGTTCATAATTTTTGAACTTTATATTCACAATTATTGAACTCTATATTCACAATTACAGAACTCTATGTTCATAATTATAAAACTCTATGTTTATAATTATAGAAGTCTATATTCATAATTTTTAAACTCTAAATTCACAATTATGAACAAGTTTTAGAACCATCTCTATAATTTACCCATGTTTTCTGACTTTCTCTACCCTTAGCCCGTCATGTTCTTGGACAACCATGTTTTCTCTAACCTTAGCCCATCAAAACCTCTTTATTTTTTCTTGGGCCTAAACTTCACTGATAAAATAGGGCCATGGCCCCATGGTCCCATCAAGTAATATATATATATATATATATATATATATATATATATATATATATATATATATTTTGGTTCATGTGAGGTCAGAACTTTCCGTGCGGTCAGTGCGGCATACACCATTAGATATGCATAAATGCACCATACAGTGTTTGAAAATACACCAGAATGAAATGTCAAAAAATACACCACACATAATGGTGTATTTAGGAACACTGCGTGGTGCATTTATGCATACCTAATGGTATATGCCGCACTGACCGCACGGGAAGACCTGACCTCACAGGAACCTGACCCTATATATATATATATATATATATATATATATATATATATATATATATATATATATATATCTACAAATCTAATAAGAGCCAATAATGTTAGGCCCTTAACTGGAACAAAAAAATGTCGGTGTAATTATTTCTTAAAATGAATAGTTCATATTATTTTGATTTTAGTATTATTTAATGATAATTGTCCTTATTTACCCTGTATTATATTATTTTCTTCCCTTAAATAACCCTAAATTCCGTTAGTATAAACTTTAGTAACGGACCGTTAACTATTTATTATTCTTAACTTACTCATTAATTTCTACAAAATTCTTAGGTTCGAATCTCATCCCAATTAGAGTTACATAATTGTTAAATATATACTACGAATATGTTAAAACGTGTATATCTACATCTACAATCTACAATTATAATAAGAGTCAATAATGTTAGGCCCTTAACTGGAATAAAAAAAAATATCGGTACTACTTGTTTCTTAAAATGAATGGTTCATAGTATTTTGATTTTAGTATTTTTAATGATTTTTCTTATTTACCCTTTATTATATTATTTTCTTTCCTTAAATTCCGTTAGTATAAACTTTATTAACGGAATATTCCGTTAACTATTTATTATTCTTAACTTACTCATTAATTTCTATAAGAAAGGTCTTAGGTTCGAACCTCATTCCAATTAGAGTTAGCATAATTGTTAAACATATACTACGAATATGTTAAAATGTATTAAAAATAAAATATAAAATTTAACATAAACTTTGGTCAAATAATTAGCCCGACTAAATACATAGCATTAAATGATTATAAATAAGGAACTTTGATAATCATTTGATTTTCTTTTATTAACAAAATAATAAATTTAAGTTTAGTTTATTTTTTCGTTTAATTAATCTTCTTTTGATTATTGAGAACAAAACTTAATACAATTATGCTTTTATCAATGCATGAAAACTTCTAAATAAATTTGTAAGTTAATTTTTACTATATTATTATAATAACAATATCTATTGTAACATTATATTTTGAATTATTTATTATCATCATCTATTGACAGCAATTATCATTGACAAACTCTCAAAACAATTTGTCTCAGCAAAGAATGAAAATTTTAAAAAAAAAATCAATAATTTCATTATTGTGGATGAAAAGTATGTACGCCACTTTATTCAATCGTTATGCGGTGGAACTGTGTCCACCTTGCAATGTGGATACAGTTCTATGTTCATAATTACTGAACTATATGTTTATAATTATAAAGCTATATATTCATAATTTTTAACATCATATTCATAATTATTGAACTCTATATTCACAATTACAGAACTCTATGTTCATAATTATTGAACTATATGTTCATAATTATAAAGCTATATATTCATAATTTTTTAACTTCATATTCACAATTATTGAATCTCTATATTCATAATTACAGAACTATATGTTCATAATTATGTTCACAACTTTATGTTCATAATTTTTGAACTATATATTCATAATTATGAACAATTTTGGAACCGTGTCGACCTTGCAAGGTGGACACGGTTCCACATCATAATTTTTCCACTTTATTGCTCTTATTACTTAAATTAAAAAATAAATTAGTAGCTACAACAAAAAATAATATATATATGTATTTAATTAATTTAGAATTAGATGTCTCACAACATGTGCTTGTAAGATAAAGAGTTCATAGCACAACTAAGATCTCAGTCATATACATAACAAGACAAATCTAAAACTTCATACACCATGATCTCATTGCATGATGAATCCCTCTATGATACTACCAATAAACCAATTGCACATGGCACACTACCAAAAAAAAAAAAAAAAAAAAAAAAAGACATATACTTGAAATGAAAACAATAACAATGCTACCTAAAAGAGAATTAGAAACATTTAAACCAAAAATAGTATTTATTTAGATTATTGCTTTTAGACTTATTAGTACTTAGATTAACGTTATTTTATTTTTGTGACAGTTATATATAATCAATCTCTCATATATTATCTTGCATTTATATACTTTAAATTACCGATTTAAATAAACAAATTCAACATTTATTTACCTATGCATGAACATCTTCTATATAATATTGCATTGATATACTTTGAAATACTTATTTCAAAGTAAGTATTAGGCATTATCCTATTCACGCAAAGCGCGTAGAAAAACTAGTATATATATATATATATATATATATATATATATATATATATATATATATATATATATATATATATATATATATATATATATATATATATATATATATATATATATATATATATAAAATTTAAGATAAACTTTGGTCAAATAATTAACCCGACTAAATACATAGCATTCAAAGTTGAGTATCAAAGATTATAAATCAAGAACTTTAAAAATCATTTGATTTTTTAAAAAATAAAAATAAATTTAGGTTAAGTTTTTTTTTTTAATTAATCTTCTTTTGATTATTTAGAACATATTAATATTTTGTGTATGTATGTATTTGTATAATGGTATAATTGTACATTAGTTTACAAATATTATATTATTTTTTTTATAGGACAAAATTGTTCTTACATCATTGTTTGACCTGCACGACCTAACTACAAAGTTATTGATCATAAATACAATTACATCTGGACTCTAAAACGGTACGACCATTTTTCAAAGAATTGACAATATTGACATCCCACTGGCCCCAATTGAATAAGTTTACACATCAGAATATTATCAATGCATGAAAATTTCTAAAGAAATTTGTAAGTTAATTTAATTTTTACTATATCATTATAATAATATCTATTGTGACCATATATTTTGAATTAGTTATTATCAATTGACAACAATTGTAGCAATTGTCATTGACAAACTCTAAAAACTGTTATAAATATATTATTATGGTGGACATTATGGGCATTCAATACATAACTGTTATAACGGTCATCATTAGTATCGTCATTATTATTTGTAGATTATATATGCTTGTTGTAACGAACATTGTATTGAATCAACTTGTGCAATGGAATTTACTCTCCTTGTCTCTTGTTCTACTCCTCTTTGTCTTGTACATTTGCGTTTATCTATATTGATCCAATCCTATAATTCACCGATTAGGAGCTAATAGCCAACGGGCACAAACAACACAACAACATTACAACAAAAACAATTTGTCTCAACAATGAATGAAAATTAAAAAAAAAAATCAATGATTTCATTATTGTTGATGAAAAGTATGTATGCCACTTTATTACTCTTATTAAATTAAATCAATTAGTAGCTACAACAAAAAATAATACATATGCATTTAATTACTTTAGAATTAGATGGCATTCAAAAAAAAAAAATTAGAATTAGATATCAATAATGCCTTTATTTTAAAAAATTATTCATCATAAAAAATTTAAAAAGAGATATAATTTCATTAGTTATATTATCTTTATTTTCTACGATTCAAAGATTCCCTACCTTACTTCAAATTTAATAATTTATTATATTCACTACATTGTCCATTGTCTTCTTTTTACATTATCGTGTAATTTAATATCAAAATTATAATACAAAATATGTTATATATATTTATTTACCAAGTATTTTATACAAATATAATAAATATTAATATTTTGTTCAATACTTTCACATGATAACCTGCGATACACATCTCACAACACATGAAACATGTAGGAGAAAATCTACAACTGTCAAATATCAATAGGTGCTTGTATGATAAAGTTCATAGTACAACTAAGATCACAATCATATATACAGCAAGGCAAATCTAAAGCTTCCTACACTATAATCTCATTGGACGATGTATCCCTCTATGCTAGGCAAATTATGCTGTGGAATCGTGTCCACCTTATAAGGTGGACATGGTTCTCAAATTGTTCATAATTATGAATATATAGTTCAAAAATTATGAACATAGAGTTGTGAACATAATTATGAATATATAGTTCTGTAATTATGAATATAGAGATTCAATAATTGTGAGTATGAAGTTCAACAGTTATGATCATATAGCTTTATAATTATGAACATATAATTCAGTAATTATGAACATAGAGTTCTGTAATTGTGAATATAGAGTTCAATAATTATGAATATGAAGTTAAAAAATTATGAATATATAACTTTATAATTATGAACATATAGTTCAGTAATTAAGAACATAGAATCGTGTCCACCTTGCAAGGTGGACACGGTTCCACAACATAACGATTGTCTATGCTACCACCAGTAACTCAATTGCACATGACACACTACCACTAAAAAAAACAACAAAAACAAAAATGATGACATGAACTGAAGATGAAGATAATGATAATGTTACCCAAAATAGAATTAAGAAGAATTAGTGAAATTTAAATCAAAAGTTGTATTTATTTAGACTATCGCTTTTAGACTAAGTATTTAGACTAGCTTTATTACAAAGTTGCAAATATTTATTTTAGTGACAATTATAATCAATCTCTAATATATTATCTTGCATTTATATACTTTAAATTACCGATTTAAATAAACAAACATCTTCTATATAATATTGCACTGATATACTTTGAAATACTTATTTAAAAATAATTATTGGGCATTGTCTCATTCGCGCAAAGCGCGTAAAAGAAAAAACTAGTGTGTGTGTGTATATATATATATATATATATATATATATATATATATATATATATATATATATATATATATATATATATATATATATATAATACAAAAATGGTATTTTCGGTATTAGAGTACAAAAGCTATTCCCAAATACTTGGGAATAACTAATACAGAGGGTCCCATAGGAATGGATATTCCTCCTGCAAAGGGAATATCTCATTCACGGGAATGCTATTCCCAGCTATGAAAAGACAAACCAAACAATGGAATAGGTCTATTCCCGGGAATGATGTTGCATTCTCGACCTATTCCATGAACCAAACACGCTGTAAATGTTTGATCCTTGGCTTTGGAGGCTCTCCCACCTTTAGAGGTGCCGATAATTCATCGAGGAGATGAGCCACTTGGTAAATTCAGGGAGATTATTTTGCCAAATTGAACTTTTTGCCTTTGATCGAAATGAATATTTTAAAGGTTACAAGTTTGATTATTGCCAATACTTTCTCAATCAAATTCGTCGTATAGGGTCTTGCTATTATCGTTTATATCTCTAGTGTGATTTTTGAATTATTACACTTATTTAATAAGTAGGATTTACCCAATGTACACATTTTGATAGTGACTATATGCTGTCATTAAAAAGAAATGAATAGTTTTCTTTGATTTTTTTAACGAAAGATTAAAAAATGATTCAAATGAACCCATAGGCCATAGATAGCTTGAGCAAAAAAATAAAAACCAAAGAAATGTAATTATTAATCTAGTATAAGTTGAAAATTTTAATGTATCAAAAAATTGATATTATTGTTTTGATTGATGTTTTTATCTTGTGAGTTACATGATCACTTTGTCGTTTCCATTTCAACCCATGCTGCTGGCAGTCACACTGCTTAGCTTGCTTGCCAGTTGCCACTAGCCCACTACACTTGGTTTTTGAGTATACTAAAGTTACAAATATCTATAATATTTTACGACACAATATTATATCATAAAAATAAAAAAATATTTCAAGTTGTTAATTTAATGTTAACAAAAAATTTATACCATCATTTTTATAAGTTTTAGATCGGTATTTTCATTTTGATATTTCAGCATAATATAATATTATATAATATAAATTGCATATTTTGTTATTTGTTTGTTTCACGTTGCGGTAGAGTTATGATTTTGACTTAAGTATTACATAATTTAGTGTTGTTGTTAAGAGGTTGGTGCATGGCAGGGTGTAAAACCGATATAGGATTATATCATATTAATTCAATTAAAATCATCGAAGTTCAATTAATACATATTTAGTTTTACATTTTCATCAAATCAAAATTAAATTAAATATTGTGTTTTGGTTTCAAAATGATACGGAAACTAATTAAATATATATATATATATATATATATATATATATATATATATATATATATATATATTATTTTTAGTTTGGGTAGTTATAAACAAGACAAATATATTAATAAATTATAGTCGTCGTGAAATTGCTAAAACATGTTAAAGGATGTATGTAAGGGAGTAATGATGATAAAATTAAAACAATATCACTCGAAGGTTCACCGCTCTTACTAAAAGCTCTTTTTTAATTGAAAATTTTAACAATTAAAATATTTAAAGCAATGAATACTTAAACTATTCTCTCACGCTCTAACTCTCGATAAAACTCATAACAAAATTAAAAATGTACTACATTATAACTTAGGATTTAGGAATATATGGATTAATGGATTAATTTAATTTTGAACAAAATGCAAGTATGCAACCCCCAAAATATAGCAACCATGCATGTGTAGTAAAGTGGCAAAACATAATTGCATGCATGACTTTAAGACATTCCAAAGAATAAAGCTTTATGATAAACTTAAGCAATCTCTGTTGGAAAAGTGCAGAAAAATGTCGTAATTTATGGCTATTTTGTTGTGGGTTGGGCAACAAGAAGAAGAAGGAGATATATGTGACGTGTACTAGACAGTAGACACTATTTTAAAAGTAATTTAACAAAGACTATGCGAGTCTTTGAACCCGGTAGCTTTCAATTGACTAACACAGATATGCTGCGATTAGTAGCACAACTAAACCGCAATTGAACCTAACTCGTAATGCTCAGACAGAAGAGAAGAGAAGAGGAGATAATTGAAGGTGTGTTTAGAGCTCAAGGGAAGCATGTATTTATAGCCTTAGAAATAACTGATTCCCCTCTCCCAGCCACCAGTCGTTATATCGTGCACCCCACCCTACCCAAAACGACGTCGTTTTGGTGCATTGTCCAAAAAAATCATCTGTTTCGAATACACATAAACTCATAACAATATACACAGAAACTCATAACTGAATACACATAATCTAACATGATACATAATACACAGAAACTCTTAACTAAATACGTAGAAACTCTTAATTACTAAATACACATAAACTCTTAACTGAATACACAGAAGCTCTTAATTGAATACACAGAAACTCATAACTGAATACACATAATCTAACATGATACATAATACATAGAAACTCTTAACTGAATAGTGAATACACAGAAACTCTTAACTGAATACACAGAAACTCTTAAATGAATACACAAAAACTCATAACATAATACACAGAAACTTTTAACTGAATACACATAATGGGGTTTGACTGTTTAGACGGACGGAGTGCGGAGTAACGTCAGCAATTGAAACGTGCGCGTTTTGTGCCTGGGCGCACATTGCTATGTGCGTCGTGGTGCACGATATAAATTGCCCCCAGCCACATAAGTTCCAGAGACCTACTCTAACTCCACAAATTAATTTTTAGCTGAAAAGGCGGAAATAAAAGTAAGGGCGCGCAAAACATCTGTCGTGATGCACAAATCAAACCGAGCGGGCAACACGCACGTGGGGTTCTCCCTTCCTTTTCCCCCATAATAATTCAAATGCTCCAAATGGATTGTTGTTTAAAAAGAGAGAGAGTTTCTTGTGAAAGCAATGTGGGACACAATGAATGAGAGAAACACTTTTACACCTTGTTGAATGTAAACTCCAACAACCTCTACTAATGAGTTACATCAATTTACTAGAGGAAAATAGTATAGTCTCATTTGAGATAACAATAAAATAGGAGTGTAAATATTATTTGGCTTGGCCTAGTTCATTTAATCAATTATTAATAAATGTAATAATTATGAACTAAATAAATAAAGAAAAAACTTAACTTTTAAAATTTTGGACTGTCGGCCAAATTAAGATTTTTATTATTTGATCAAATCTGATTCGAGCCATATTTTGTAATAAGACATTAATTTAATAATTCTAAACTAAAATAATTAAAGAAAAAATTTGACTTGACCCATATTTTATTTGGCATTGATAAATGTAATAACCCTAACAACTAAAGAAATTGTAGGAACGCTAACAGCGCAATATCCGACGATGACCGGCGCTGCTTCTGTTTGCGATGGCAGGGACGGAGTCACAACATCAAGCAGGTGGAATGGAGAGGCTGGCGGAGCATTGGGCTGATATGGCGCTCGAAGAAGAGGAGCTCGGGGTTGAGGCCGAAGGCGACTTTGAGCCGGTGCCCGACGCAGAGGGGCGGGTGTTCTCCGTTGTGGGCCATTTCTTGACGGCGAAGCTTATCAAAGTGGAGTACATGCGGCAGGTTATGGCTTCGGTGTTCCAGCCGGTCATGGGGATGAGGGTAACGGAGTTGCACTCAGATCTATTCCTCTTTGCTTTCTATCATGAGACAGACATGAGACGTGTCTTGGACGAAGAACCGTGGGCTTTTGACAACCATACGCTAGTGTGTCGACAGGTTCCCGATGGCTTCCTCCCAGAGGAGGTTAAATTGGATACGGTTGATATGTGGGTACAGGTGTATGAACTGCCCATGGGATATACATCTAACGTGGTTCTAGAGCAGGTTGGTAACTTTGTGGGGATGTTTATTCGTAGTGATAATCGCAAAGTTGGGGGTCCGTGGAAGACTTTCTACCGTATACGAGTAGCAATTCCTGTTGGCAAACCGCTAAAACGACGTATGAAACTCATACGGCGTGATAAAACCTGGGGATGGGTGAACCTGAAATATGAGCGCCTACATAATTTCTATTTCTACTGCGGGATGATGGGACATCTCGATAAGTTCTGTGTGAAGGCTAGGGTTTCGGGTGTCAAGCCGAAATTTTACATGTATGGGGCCTGGATGAGGGCGGGGCAGCAGCGCGAACCGAGGCCTGTTGGGGCTTCTTGGCTTCTGCTACCGCTAGGAGAATCGGTGGAGGCGGGATCGGGTGTGATACGGCAGCAGGCGGGGAGGGTCGTCGATGAGGAAGTTAGTTTCTCTTCGGACGACGGCCAGGGCGACGTGCGCATGGCGCAGCTGCGTAGTTCGGAGGAGGGGGTGGTGGCGTCGTCGAAGCGCCGTCGGGCAGTGGGGAATGATGTCGGCATGCATGATTTGCCGGCCAGAGGAGAGGAAGTTGATAGCATTTCAAAAAACTTGCTTGTGGCGGGCTCTGGTTCCCAGGCCTGCCCGACCCAATGAGTACGTTGAGCTGGAACTGTCGTGGCTTGGGCAATCCACGTACAGTTCGTGAAGTTGTGGACATGGCGTTCCGTAAGAAGCCTGATTTTATTTTTTTCGATGGAGACTACGGAAGCGAGAGAGCATGCAGAACGTATTCGTGTAAGACTTGGCTTTGATGGCTTGTTTTATGTGGGTGGTGGACTGGCTTTATTGAGGAGGAGAAATAACACGGTAACATTTTTGAGCTTTTCAAAAAACCATATTGATATAGAGGTCAGTATGACTGGCCTGCCACATTGGCGGATGACTTGTTACTATGGTTTTCCACAACGTAATAGGCGTACGGAGGCGTGGGATCTATTAAAATCGCTAGCCCCTAGATCTACTTTGCATTGGGTTATGGTGGGTGATTTTAATGACCTTCTGTTCCAATATGAGAAACGAGGGGGCAATCCGCATCCTAATAATCTCCTTCGCGGTTTTGGGGAGGTTGTTAAGCACTGTGGGCTGTCCCAACTACCAATGGAGGGGTTACCAGTTTACTTGGGAGAAGGGGAAAGGAACGACCATATGGATTGAGGAGAGACTAGATAAAGTGTTAGCTACAGATGAATGGCGTGAAATAGTGGTAGGGGCGAGGGTCTCTAATATGCTCACCAATATGTCTGATCAATCGGCTCTTTTCCTAGGGATCCATGATTCGGTATGAAGGAGAGGAGTAGGAGGGCGGATATTTTGATTTGAGATGGCATGGCTTTATGATAAGGGGTGCAGGGGAGTGGTTGAGAAGTCTTGGGGGGATGGGAGGAGTGGGGGCCTGCAAGATTGTATTTCATATTGTGGAAACCGACTATCACAGTGGGTGGTGACCGGCATCATAAGTTTGGGGAACTGATCATGAGCCTTCGAAAGGAACAATTACACCTACGAGGGTGCATTGATTTAGCCTCGTTGACTGAGTTCCAACGCTTAGAGGGGGAGCTTACCTGCCTTGAGGCTCAGGATGATGCTTATTGGAGACAGAGAGCCAAGCAACATTGGCTTAAAGATGCCGATGCGAATACAAGATTTTATCACTGGTATGCCTCTCACCGTAAAAAAAAAAAAAAAAAAAATTAATGCATTATCTAGACTTATGAATGATTCTGGGGATTGGGTTGAGGGGGAGGCTATGAAAGGAATTGTTTTGGAATATTTTGATAAAATATTTTGCACTAGCAATCCTGGTAGTGGTGATAACTTGTTTGGTAATATAACCCCACGTGTTACCGGCGCCCAAAATGAGTCTTTACTCCGGCCCTTTGAAATAAATGAGATAAAAGATGCTTTCTTTGCTATATTTCCTGATAAAGCCCCTGGCCCTGATGGAATGAACCCACGGTTCTATCAGCATTTTTGGGATGTAGGGGGGGATGTTTCACAGTTTATAATCAACTGCCTAAATACCAGATTTTTTCCTCCCAATTTGAATGATACGGATGTTGTGCTAATCCCCAAGAAGAATACCCCCGAGCTGGTCACAGATCTTAGACCTATAGCTTTGAGTAATGTGGTATACAGGATTATGGCTAAGATGATTACTAATAGGATGAAGCCTATGATGAAGGATATTATTTCAGACTCACAGAGTGCATGATGAAGGATATTATTTCAGACTCGGAGAGTGCATTTATACCAGATAGACTTATCGCTGATAATATTTTAATCGCTGCAGAAGTTGGGCATTATTTAAATAGAAAGCAATGTGGTGCGGTTGGTTGGGGGGCCCTGAAATTAGATATGGCAAAAACATATGACCGTATGGAATGACCTTTCTTGAGAGGAATGCTTTTGGCTTTGGGTTTTGATGAGCAGTGGGTAAAATTAATTATGCTATGTGTAACTACTGTCTCATATAGCTTCTTGATTAATGGCTCTTGTAGTGACCAGGTAACTCCCACTCGAGGTTTGAGGCAAGGTGATCAATTATCTTCCTATCTCTTTATTATTTGTGCAGAAGGGTTTTCTTTACTATTACAGCAGGCACAAACTACCGGTTTAATACATGGATGCAGGGTAGCAAGGGGAGCCCCCCAATCTCTCATTTATTTTTCGCAGATGACAGTTTGTTATTTTTTAAAGCTAATGTGCAAGAGGCTACGACAATAAAAAACTGTTTATATGTATATGAGAACTTATCTGGGCAAGTGGTGAATTATCATAAGTCTAGTATTTGTTATAGCAAGAATACTGGAACAAATGACAGGGATGCGATCGCCCAGATTCTGGGTGTTATTCAGGCCCCTAATTTTGGAAAATATCTGGGTTTGCCATCTTTTGTTAGGAATAATAAAAAAGCAGTTTTTGCCTATATTGAGGATAAAATCAGACAAAGAATTGGATCATGGAACAAGAAGATTTTATCACAAGCCGATAAGGAAATATTATTGAAAAGTGTGGCTCAATCTATGCCAATCTTTTCAATGGGCGTTTTTTTTTTTATTGCCTGTGGCAGTTTGCACAGCCATTGAGAGGGTGATGAACAGGTACTGGTGGGGTTCAGGATCTGACCGGGGTATTCATTGGAAGGTCTGGGATAGATTGTGTATTCCTAAAAAATATGAAAGTCTGGGATTTAAAGACCTAAGGGCTTTTAATCTGGCAATGCTGGGCAAGCAGGCATGACGAATGTTAACAAATTCAGGCTCATTAGTGTCACGTATTTACAAGGCAAGATATTTCCATACTTAGACTTTTTCGGAGGCAGGGATAGGAAATAATCCCAGTTTCTGTTGGCACAGTATTATAGCAGCTAAGGACCTAATTTATGGTGGGGTGAGACGGCGAGTTGGAAATGGTAATACTACTTTAATTTAGGAGCATCCTTGGCTCCAGGATGACGTAGACCCAATGATCCATACAGAGATGCCCCAACAATAGGCAGGAGCCAGAGTGATGGGTTTAATTGACCAGGCAACCAAAACATGGGATCACCACATACTCACAGATATTTTCCAGCCTAGTGATGTGACTAGGATTATGAAAATACCTGTCTCCCCGATTATGAAGATTCTTGGTACTGACATGGAGATCCAAATGATTATTACACGGTGAAGAATGACTATAAGCGCATTATTGGGGATTATGAGGCTAGTAGTAATGGGACTTTTAATAAATGGCTCACCCTGTGGAAGCAGGCCCGGCCCTGGGCATGTTTTCCCAGGGCCGGCTCACAGGACCCCAAATTTTGGGGGCTCCTTAAAAAAAAAGCTATAGTATATATTATATATCAGCGATAGCGTTGTTCGATCGAAGCCAAGCCAAAAAAAACTCACAAACCTCACTTCAAAAAAAAAAAAAAAAAAAAAAAAAAAAACTCACAAACCTATTTAACTAGTCCTAGCTCCTAAGTCCCTAATTAGCGCACGAATTACGACGGCCTGAATGAAACATTGAAACTCACAAACACACGAAAGACTATTCATATAGCAGACTAGTACTACAGTCTACAACAAATTGTCTACTAGGTATTTCATATTTGTCTATTTAAATTTTGAAGTTTTGAACTAATTTAAATATTTAATTTATTAATTTGAGTATTTGAGTACAATAGTGCTGTTTGTTTTGTGAGTTACTGATTATGTAAATTGCAAATCAAATTTGTTAATTAGTGAATTCTCAATTAAGTCAATAAGTTATCAAATACGACAATTTAGTTTTAATATTTTATTCTTTATTCAGACAGTGCAATTTAGTGAATTGATGCAAAGACCACAAATTCAACTCGTATGTTATTGATTCTTCAATTCTTGTTTTGTCATACAAATTTTAAAGTTCTTCAATTTTATTGACAGGTAATTAAAATTACGTATTGTTTCACAATTCTTGTTTATTGTGTTATTTACATGACTTAATAATTCTGATTTCAGAATAATATATTCAAGAATTTGTTTCTTGATTAATTATTTATTCGTAGAGTTTCTAAATAAATTTTTATTTTTCTTTAGAATTGTATGTCTTCTAGAAAATATTCATATGAGTTTGAGAAGCGTAAAAAGAAAAAAAAAAGGATTGAGCAACTAACTCAATCTCAAAAGGGGGCTCTTGAAAAATTCATTACAAAAAAACTCAAATAGATGAGCAAAAAGATGATGTCAAGGAAATATTGTTAGATGTTAATCTTCATATAAAAGATCAAGATGATTGTGAGATTGGAAAAAATCTATATAAAAATTACTTGAAAAAGGGGACCCAAATTAAAATATTGTATAGGACCCCAATTTTGATTGGAATGGCCTTGTGTGGAAGCTAAAAATACCCCCAAAGTGGAGGACTTTTTTATGGAGAGTTTTAAGTGATATCCTCCCCACTACTAATAATTTGATTATAAAGAGGGTGGATGTTGATCCAATTTGTGTCATGTGTGGAATCATTCATGAGGATACTATGCACTCATTGGTTTTGTGTGATTTTTCACATTTAATATGGGCTCAATCTAA
Source organism: Ipomoea nil (assembly GCF_001879475.1). Lineage (NCBI taxonomy): Eukaryota > Viridiplantae > Streptophyta > Magnoliopsida > Solanales > Convolvulaceae > Ipomoea > Ipomoea nil. The sequence continues at coordinate 1,899,495 of NW_017617990.1, read as the reverse complement.
CCTTCCACTCCCCAATATTACAACAAATATTTTCCATGATTGGTTTAGTGCAATCTTGAATGTTCTAGACACTAAATGGAATTATGTACACAGATGCTATTCTATATCATATCTGGAGGGCGCGAAACAGAGCGGTTTGGGATGCGTGGCTACCATTGCCTAGGAGAATACTTGCCACGACAACTGCCACCTTGCACGCATGGAGGAAAGTTCACGATGTATTGCCCAATGCGCCGCTGGCCACTGCCTCCTCAGCCGAAGGACCGTCGGCTGCCTCCACGGCCGGACTGCCACCTATCGCCGCCTCGGATCACGCTGCCGCGATGCAACATCGGGAATGCTATGTCGACGCCGGCTACCGCCATGCCACAAACTCGGCCACAGTTGGAGTAATATTGCTCGATGCGAATGGTGGATATATCTCAGCATACAGCGCCCCCCTTCCAAACTGTTTCTCACCACTTATGGCCGAAGCATTTGCGGCAAAGGAGGCGCTGTCTTGGCTACATGCTCGTGGAAAACACTCTGTTCGTTTATACACAGATTGTCATACACTGCACTACTATCTATCTTCGTTAAATGACCTGCCCCGAACTTATACTGGTTATGCTATTGATAGTTGCAAAGCTTATATCTCGGCATTTCATGCCTGCTCAGTTCTTTTTATTCCTAGATCGTAGAATTATTTAGCACATAGTTTAGCTTCTACTGCTTTTGAACATGCTACGGCTATGTATTGGGACACTGTCCCTCCTTACTCTATTTCAGCATTTATCGAAATATAACCACACTGGTTCCCTTCAAAAAAAAAAAAAAGAAATTGTAGGAAAAAATATATTAATTTAAAAACAAATGGTGATAGCTCACATTCATCAATTAATAATTTTTTTTAGTGATGAGAAAAATTCACATTCTCTTTCTAAAAGAAAAACTCACATTCATTACTTGAGGATGTGCAAGAGATAACTGATAAGCCACATTCATATGTAATAGCTCACAAATCACATATGAGAGATAAATTGCAATTGAAATTTTTTGTGCGACAAGTTTGATTAAGATAATAATCAAACTCGTAATTTTTAAGCATGAATAATGAATTAAAATAAATTTCTTTTTAAATATTGAGCAAGGGTCGATTTTATCACGATAGTCATACATAAGAATAAGTTGAGGAAATTTCAATTTTGGTCATATGACTATATGGGTCTTGTTAATTTTAGTCCCTAACTTTTAAAAGTGTTAATTTAGTGCCTTAACTATGCAATTTTTGTCAATTTTGGCCACTCCGGCCAAATTGTAGGTCAAATTTCGCCATGAAATTTTAATAATTAAAATAATAAGAGTATTTTGGTCGTTTCACGCATCTTTTCTTCTTCTCCGGCGAGTCCATCCATTTCTTTCCCGTTTCTGGCGTTCTTTCTCCCTGTAAACCCTATCTTTAATATCATCAAGCCTCCTTTCTCCATCATCTTAGTTCATTTTATTCGTCGAAAACGGGAGAGGAAGGGATGCACTCGCCTGGGAAGAAGAAAAGAGACGTGAAATGATCAAAATACCCTCATTATTTTAACATTTAAAATTTTTCGGTGAAATTCGACCGGTAATTTAGCCAGAGTGACCAAAATTGACAAAAATTACATAGTTAATGTACTAAATTGACACTTTTAAAAGTCAGTGACTGAAATTAACAAGACCCATATAGTCATAGGACCAAAATTGAAATTTCCTCAAATAAGTTTATTGTCACGTAAGTACGTAACATTATGAGGTAAAATTATTAAAATAATAAGGTAAATAATGTTACTACTTTATAGATAACTAGTATCTACACTCGTGCGATTCACGGTCATAAATAATCTATCATAGAATAACCTATTATAGGAGGATTTATGTTCACGTGTTTGAATAAATTATAGTCTTATTATACACTTTCATATACGCGGGAATACGAATGGTTATTTTAATTTTTTAAAACTAAAGTTTCACTAAATTCCAACTTATATTGCACTTGTGGGCCTCAACTCTGCAAAATGGAATGGACTTGATTGTGGGGTCAAGCTATTGTGGATTTTTTTATTTTATTATTTATTTTTTATTTTATTTTTTTTGTTGAGAAAATTTACAATTTTATTTTAAAATATGTATTTAATAAATTTCTTTTGTAAAATAACTTGTAAATTAGGGATAAGACTATAAGAGGTAAATTGCATTAAGAAAACTCTACGTATTGACATGCTCAATTGAGAGAATATTCAAGCTATTGCATTTTTTATAATGTCTTAATTCAAGTAAAGTCATTTATTTATTTAGTTATTTAATGGGATTATATTTAAATTTTAATAATAATTTATTAGTTTTTAAAATTTTATTTATACGGAGTAATTGTGACAGAACAAACATGTTTGAATTTATTTGACAAATAAGCTTTCAATTTAGGAAAAAGTGTTAAATTGTCCCCCTAAGTTAAGTGGATAGTGCAATTGGGTCTCATAAGTGAAAAATATCCATTTTAATCTCATAAATCGGTAAAATTGTTCAATTAAGTCCAATTTGACTTGTTTATCAGGTTAAATCGATACGGGTGTTGACACATGTCCTTTTTTTTTTTTAAATATTTTTTATTTATTAAAAATTAAAATTATTAATTAAAAAAAAACAAGATCTGCTGGAGACGATTCGTCTCCGACAGATCTAGTTTTTTTTTTTTTTTTTAAATTAATTATTTATAATATATAAAAAACATTTGTAAACCCACTTGTAAACTCTTACACATGATTTATCTCCTACACATTATAAGTAGTAGCTGTGAATTTTCATTCAAAAAAATAAATCTTATCTTATCTTATCTTATCTTACTCTATATAATAGCAAAATGTTTTTTGCTAATCAATTTCCCGCCTAAATGAAATTGCATCATTTTAAGGTATTAAATACAAATTAAATGAAATTGCATCATTTTAAGGTATATAATGCAGCATACTTATCTATTTTCAATACATATTAATCTACAATTATTGTTATTTAATGATGAAGCAGGTAATACATTCCAGTATTTTTAAGTTAACATTTTATTATATAAATTAATTTATTGTTTACTGAAAAAAAAATTAGAGTATCCGATTTTAAAAAATAAGATTAACCTGTTTTTTTATTGTTACAATTTTGTTGATCGACAATAATTTAATTGTTCATTCTAATATAGTTTTGAGAGGGAATTTTTTTTTTTTTTTTTTAAGTTACTAAATCAGTTACTAAATTGAAAAAAAGTTTTTTAAAATTTAAATCAGTTGCATGAACAATAATATTGGAGAGACGAATAAGTTTAAACAAATAATTATTGAACTGATATTAAGTAATTAGAAAATATGATGTATTTCTTAATTTCGTTTTAAACAATAAGGTTTACCTGAAGATGATACTGTATTTATTAGTTTGTTTTAGATCTGCTCCGGTTATTAGTTTGTTTTAGATCTGCTCCGGTCACCCGATTTTTCAGATCGACATTTGGGGAAGAAAGCAATTCCACAACGGCCAAAAGCTACGGTCAGATTATCTGAAAAGTTTTTTAGCAATGGATTACTTGGACGTGCGATGATTTAAAACCGAGTGTGTCAAGACGCTGGAAACAGAGAAGGTTCGCGTAAGTCAATGAACATTTTAAATAGAATGACGAACGCAACAGAGTAGACGGAAGCGCAATCGTCAAAAAATATGGATTAGGGTTTGGTAATCAGGTTTTATAATTGGGTTAATGGGCTTGGGTATTGGGCTGAAATGCAACTTAACTGGGTTATATAAATAGATAATTAAATGTTTATTGGGCTTAGCATTGCAGGTTTTATTTGTTCTTTCATGTCATGAAATATTTCATATTTAGTTTAGATTTATATATGTTGTACATATATAATTATTATAATTAAGCAATGTTTAAAAAAAGATTTCCGTAGTTAGTTTCAATGTATGATGATGATACTGTATTTTTTATTTATATATTGTCAAGTATATGTACTATAGGCTTTAATTGCAAATCATATTAATAAATGTTTTTATATATAAGAAAATTTAATTTCATAATTTTTTATTGTATATTGTTTGATTTTCTAATTTTTAATTTTTTTTTTATAAAAATGTGTGTGTGTGTGTGTGTGTATATAATTATTTTAATGCACACTTTTTAAATCTCATGTGGTATGTTATAACACAATTCTTTATAATATATGCTAACAGTATGTGATGTTCGATATAACAACCAATTTAGTATTGTTAAAGAAAAATACATTTCAGAATAAATTTTAATTTCATGATTAATATTTTATTTTATTATTTTTAAAATATTATCAATAATAAAGTTACTTAAATTTTATGCCGTGCATCGCACGGGACAAAAACTAGTAAGGTTAACAGAAAAACAATTATAGATATTTATGGTAGGAAAATGTAGAATTAGCGCGTTATGGGTTCAAAAAATACACCGTATCCGTCGTGTATTAAAAAGGGAAAACGAAAAATCCTCAGATAAAAAAAGTCTCTGCCAAAATGTGTGTATCATCATCACCGCTTTGCTTCTAAATATAGGCATTCAAATTGAGCTGTACCTTCCCACAACAAAAAGCTCAAAGACAAGAGAGAAAGCTTCTAAACGCTGCTTCGATCTCTCAGAACTGTAAACCAACAAGCCGGATTCGAATTGTTTCTCTAGATCTCCAAGATTGCAACTTTCTCCAGGTTCAAAATCAACCTGCATTTCTTTTTTTTGCTTTTACTCTTTGTTTTGTTGCTTACCGTGTTCCCCATTTCGTAGGGCTTTTGTCTGCTTCCGATCTGGTTATCCATTTTTAGTTGAATGTCGTTGCGGTTATTTTATGCTTTACCATTTGCTAGTCTAGCTGAAATTTGTTAACTTTTTGCAAAATGTTTGAATTTTTTTGCCTAAAAAGTGTTGGGGTTTTAGAATGTGCGTCTATGGGTGGTTGGGGGAAGGGGTAGGGGCTAAGCTGTTTGTGAATTTTTCAGTTTAGTGGAAATGTTTGCCTAAAAACTTTGGTTCTTTTCCCCTCAACTTAATGCACATCTATTCTGATCAATGAGCTATTTCCTTCCATATGGAAAATAATAGGTTGCTAAAAATTAGACACCTTTGATGTGCATTATTGAGATTTAACTTGTTCTATCTGAAAAATTATTATGATATCATCAAAACTTGCTCTTGTATCAGTGAACCCATCCTTCTCCAAATATAATCATTAAACAGTGATAATGTTCATTTCTAAAGTGCTGCATATACTATTGTGAGAAATATCCAAAATTTCGTAAGGTCAAGTTAAATGTATTTGTAACACAATACTTGGAATTGGTAAGCCTTGTTAGTAGAAAATCATCTGTTGTTTAGGGCAGTGTTTACGATGTGTAAATGCTATTAACATATACTCTATAGCTTGACAAACCAGTTTAAAAAGATGTGCTATGGATGTTACCAATTATATTACTCCATTATGACTGATGACTCTAACCTCTGAAGTCAGTTACATTTTCTTTGAGTTTATTCAACTTCTTGTTGACTGATTACCTTTCGTTCGATGTTTCGCTTGTAGTATTATCCATCTTTGATCTCCAAAGACGTATATCAAGTTTATATCATGAATACAGAGTCAGAAATGCCTGGGGCTGAAAAAGGAGAACAAGCCAACATAAATGCATTTCGTAGCTTTAATGCTTCTGAGCAGATAGACTGTTTCAACAATATGGCTAAAGGTAAATGGGTTACTTGCAGCCTCCATACATAAGTCACTTGTTTACTTTCTTTTCCATGAATTGTATTTGCACTAGTGTGACTTATACAGTTATACCATGTTAACTTGCTGAAATTTGATTTCTGTTAGATGATGTGGAAATTTATGTTGTTTCATTATATTGTATTGTATATATATTTTAATATTTTATTATTTTTTTATACTTATTTATTTTGTTCTCACTCAGAACTATCTGCATCAAATAATCATGCTGGGAGTAAGCTCCCTGATGTGTTCCAGTTGAAGATTGGCTGTGAAGACATCCTAGCTTACAAGATTTCAGAACTGATGAAACAAAAAAGTTTGGAGGTATATTATTATCAGTACATACTTTAAAAGCTCTTTATTTTCTGTTTTTATAATTTTATCAAATCAATTTTTGGCCTCAATGATATTTGATTGCTATTTTCTCTATCGCTCAAATGTCCAGAGTGCTTCCACTCGGTTATTGTTCAGTGCTGTGGGTGACATTCTAAATGAAAACATTGAGAGAAAGAATGGGGATATTCCTCAGGTATGGTCAATCAAGGACATTCATCAATTTTTCCTTATATATATATATATATATATATATATATATATATATATATATATATATATATATATATATATATATATATATATATATATATATATATATATTATTGAGATCATTTTTGAGTTAAATTTCTCACCATTGCCTTTTCCTCGATGCTTAGTGTGTTTCATCTCTGCTAAAGCTAGTTCTGCAAGAAATTGAGCAACGTGTTTCAAAGCAATCTGAAAATCTGAGAAAGGTATGTGCTACTTGGACAATTAGTCATTTAGTCCTGGAAAACAAAAATCTGTTATCCCAATCTACGGAAGATTGCTCTGCCTAAAACTATCTCATATACAGCAACATAACTCCTACAAGTCTCGCGAACAAAAATATCAATTAAAAGATAGAGCATATGAGGCTCTTAGAACAGGAGCTGCTGAAGAACATGAGGTATTTTTCTTGCTGGATATGTCACTGCTTTTCTTCTTCTTTTTAAAAATATTTTTTAATTGCATTCTCAATTTTTGCTTAGATCAGATTCAAATGCTACTCTACCCTTCATAATTTTGAGCCAAGCATCAATTTCATTTTTCTCTTGCTAGCTTTAACCTTTGGTCATTTCAACATTTAATTATTTAAATTAACATAGATTCCTAGTCTAGGAAATAATTTGTGATAATATTGTGTAGATAATAGATAAATTGAATAATATATGGCTTGTAGTCTATGGTACTGCCCAACAATTATCATTATTCATTACGAATACTTTTTTTGTACATGATCAATGCAAACCTAAGTATACATTGATGCTCAGTTAGAAAAACTGGTAATATGGTTGAATTCAACTATATGCTTATACTTGTATGCTTTATAGTTGCAATCTTAAGATTAGTTGACCTGTAGAAAGTTGTTTGTGTAGGCTTTATGAAATTTCCAGTTGATACTCAATTCATTACTTCATTTGACTACTACAGATTGAGAAGGCTAAATCGGAGGAGAAAGAGAAACACAGGGAGCAGATAATTTGTATGTTGCAGAAAGATAAAGATCATCATGAAATGCAGATTTCTTCACTAAACCATGAGTTAGAGCTGTGCAAAAAGACATATGAAGGGAAATGCTTGCAATTGGAAACACATTTAGAGAAAATGAGAATCGAGTTAGGGAATAAGATAATGGAACTTGAGTGTCTTCTTACCGATTCAAAGAAGAAGGCGGATGAACTTGAAGCTTTTTCAGAATCAAAGTTGCTGAAATGGAAAAGAAAAGAACATGTCTACAAACACTTCATAGAGTCCCAGTCTGGATCTATACAGGTTTACATCGATCTTTATTCTTATGCCTTATCACTGAGTATCATGCTTATGACATTTTAATGTTTTCTTAGGCATTGAGAATGGCATCTGAGTCCTTAAAACAAGATGTTTTGCGGACCAAGGAGATCTATGCTGAAGAACTATACAACTTTGGTGAGAATATAGGCTAACCTATTGTTCATTCGTAACTTGTGGATGTTTGATTTCATCCTTTCCAGAACTGAATGATGATATAAGCCTGTTATCTTTATTAGGATTTGATCTCAAGGGGCTAATAGAAGCTGCTCAGAATTACCATACAGTGCTTGAAGATAATAGAAAACTTTACAACGAGGTTCAAGACTTGAAAGGTTAATGACATGTAATATAAATATACTTAAAATTTGTATACAAAATGAATTTCAGCTAACTATAATTTGTTCTGATTTTATAGGCAATATTAGAGTATATTGTCGAATAAGGCCATTCTTGCCAGACCAAAACAATAAAAGAACAACTATGGACTACATTGGTGAGAATGGGGAACTGGTTGTTGTGAATCCTTTAAAACATGGAAAGGACAGCCACCGACTCTTCAAATTCAACAAAGTGTTTGGTCCTACTGCTACTCAAGGTTTTTGATGTTCTATTTTAGTAGCTTAGAAATTTATAACCTTTCTTAAAACACTTTAAATATATATCCCTGCACCTCAAACGACAAGAAAAAAGTGAAAATTCAATTTGCATGTCTTTTCCTTCTAACTCAATTGTATTGCAGAGGAGGTATTTCGAGACACTCAACCATTAATTAGGTCTGTTCTTGATGGTTACAATGTCTGCATCTTTGCCTATGGTCAGACAGGTTCCGGAAAAACATACACTATGGTATGCCATTTGTTATAAAATATATTTAAGTAGTAATTAATGGCTATTTACCAATTACCTGTTTCACTCTATTTTGTTTCTCATTAGAGTGGACCTAGCATGTCATCAATGGAGGATTGGGGAGTTAACTACCGAGCTCTGAATGATCTATTCCACATTTCTCAAAGTAGGAAAGGCTCCATAGTATATGAAGTCGGTGTTCAAATGGTTGAGATATATAATGAACAAGTCCGTGACTTACTTTGCACTGAAAGCTCTCAAAAAAGATATCCTTCCAGAGTTCCAGTTTGGATTTTTATGTCTTTATTGTTGTTACACTGACACATACACATTTATATCCTTCTTCCGTGTTTGGATTTTAAAAGAAATTTCTATTGAGGATAACATGCATGTGTTCCATTATTTCATTAATTCACCTCAGATTCCATAGGTTTATTTTTTTAAGATAAGACTTACAAATATGTTCAAATGCATATGAATGTGTTCTTTAACTTGCGCACGCTTGGGATTTGGAATACTACCCAACCGAATGGGTTAGCTGTACCTGATGCTAGCATGCACCCTGTAAAATCAACTGCAGATGTTTTGGAATTGATGAGTATTGGTTTAATGAATAGAGCTGTTGGCGCTACTGCCCTCAATGAAAGAAGCAGTCGGTCCCACAGGTACGGATGTACCTTTTGATGTTCGTTCATTCTAGTTCACTTTACTTCTTGGGTATGGCTTTAATTTGATTTACATATGCAGTGTCCTCACTGTTCATGTGCGTGGGACGGATTTGGAGACCAATGAGGTTTTACGTGGTTGTCTACATTTGGTAGATCTTGCTGGCAGTGAAAGAATAGACCGCTCTGAAGCTACAGGGGAAAGATTACGAGAAGCACAACATATAAACAAATCTTTATCAGCATTAGGGGATGTGATCTTTGCTTTAGCACATAAAAGTAATCACGTACCATACAGAAATAGTAAACTAACTCAAGTTCTTCAAAGCTCTTTAGGTACTCATTTCAGCGTTCTTAAGGTCTTATGGCTCACAATTAATTTTTTTAGGGTTTATAATATTTTTATCTTTGTTTGCGTTCTATAGGTGGCCAGGCAAAGACACTCATGTTTGTGCAGTTAAATCCTGATGTGGAATCTTATTCTGAAACTGTAAGCACACTAAAGTTTGCTGAGCGGGTGTCTGGAGTTGAACTAGGAGCTGCAAAAAGTAATAAGGAGGGTAGGGGTGTAAAAGAGCTTATGGATCAGGTACTTTATAGCTTCTTTTCTTTTCCATTTCTACTTTAATGCCATTTGGTGGGTTAGAGACCCGGCTTTAATGCCATTATCTATGATGCATTCCCATATTACATTCACCCGATTGGTAATATTGGCAAATAAAACACTCACATCTCCTACCATGAGTGCTCGGTTTATCCTTTTAGAACTAGGAGTCACCATTGTATGCACACATGGCACTGGTTTAAGTGATGGTAACTTCTTATCATCCTTGTAGTCATTCACATCAAGTAATTATTCTTTTACCGTTTTACGTCTTTTATCTTTACGATTATTATTTCCAAAGGCTAAAATATTGAAATGCAGGTCGCTTTTCTAAAGGAAACAATTGCAAAGAAAGATGAAGAGATTGGACGGTTGAGGCTGCGAAAAACAAATACTAATGGGGAGAGACATGGTATGGGCCCACTAAAAAACGGGTCTGCCTCTCCACGGCGTTATTCATTAGGGGGGCCACGACAAAGCAGCAAAGGAGGAGAGAGGAGTTCAAGACTTTCTGAGAAAGCTGCTTCAGACCGTAGCTCAGAGTACAGTGATAGGCTTTCAGAAGCCGGGTCTCAGCAGTCAATGGATGAGTTTAGGCACCACAGTGAATTCTTTCGAGATTCAAGGTTTGCTGTAGTAAGTGGAGGTCAAAATTTCGGTGAAGTTGATGCAAGGGCTGCTGTGGCGGATGGAGGTCAGAATTGTAATGAAGACACGGAGCTCATAGGATTTGGTGGTGCAGACTCTGAAGAAAGATTAAGTGATATTTCTGATAGCGTTCTTTCAATGGGAACAGAAACGGAATCCACCAATAGTATCGTAGAACACACACTTTTCCCTGAAGTTGCTAAACCTCCTTCAGACGCCACCGAGAAGTAAGTGCTTTTATTTAATCTTTATGTTAGCCGTAGCAAATTCTTTCTATTACCCATCAAATACCTTTCCAAGGGGTAAAGAAAAACTAGTAATTGTCTCCAACGTCACTGTTGTTGAAAGCTCATTGGTTCTAAACGACTCCTAGATCCTGCATCATATTTGATCCTGGTGAACTGAGTCTGACTTTTAAGTTTTAACCGAGAACCCATATCTATGGTTCAGTAGTCTGATTATTGTTCTTTACACTTTACTCTGAATTATTTAACTAGTCATAACATAATTTTTTTAAACAAAAATGCATTCTTGATTCTCTAAAGGGTTCTGTTGCTCGTTTTTGCATTCCTTATTTACAAATTACAACCTGAGATAAGTTTTCTTGGATGAAACGCAGAAGCTAAATTCACATTGTGGTTGATAAATGATTGCAGGCCGAGAATCCCAACAAAACTACAGAGATTTCCAGAAAAGCAGACTGCAAAGGGATCATCATCTCGAATGTCATTGAACAAGACTGCCACTAAAGTTTCAAGTACTGAAGTTATCTTCTCTCACACTGCATTATCTTTCTTTTTCATTATTATTACGAGGAAATCCATTTTCCCGACACTAAACTTTGCTTCCCTGTTTCTTTATCATGCTCCACAGGTTCCAAAAAATCAACTGCAAGCAGCTCATCTGCAGTTAGACCCCCCAGAAGATGGCAGTAACTCGACGCAAGACATACAAAAGTAATTGTGCTTGTAAGGTGGAGTCTTCGTTGGCTCCAAATCTACGCTATTATTGCCTTTAGCTTTTAGTTGTTGTGGTAGAAAAGGTGTAGAAGCTTTGTTCTGTAACAAAATTCTTCAGGGTGATTTAACCCCAAACCCCCCTTTTCTTACTTTGTAAGAAGGAAAAGGAGAAAAATCTGGAGGGGAAAAATGGAAGCAGGAGTTCTTAGGATGTAGGTCAAGATTCTAGTGTATATCTAACTGTCTGCAACTGCCAAGTCTTTTCATGGACTTGTAAACATTCTTTAGGGCTATTTAATGATTTTACTATGGTAATTTATTATTATGCTTTTCATCTCATTACTTCCCAGGCCTATTAGCCTTCTTGGTTTGAGTTGATTTAACTCTTGAGTCAATGAGCAACTTAGTCTGGTTTACCTCATTGTAGTCCTTTGTCAGCTAAGGTCTCAAGGTGAATTTATTTATAGTAATTGCAAATTTACAGGTTTTCCTCGTCATCCAAAAAAAAAAAAAAAAGAGTTAAAATAATGTAACTATTGACTAAAATTATAATTTACTCTGAGTGAATCCTCAATAGTACAATTATATAGTCTTGAAAGGGGTGGCCGAGTGAGTAGAGCATGATTCTTGTATTAGGTCGCGAATCATGAGTTTCATTCTTGTCAGTATCTTCTTAGTCGAGTCTACCTGTACATGGTCTTCCCAATGCGATTTACTTTTCATGTGTAGTTTGCAAACTATTACATAAGTACGATGTTTACTCCATATACACTCTCGAATAGTGATTGTGAGTTTTTATCATCACTAAAAAAAAAAAAAAAGAATACAATTATACATATTTTTGGTTTTGCTTAATTTTTTTTTCTTTTATATATCTTTAATTTGATTAATGGCAACCGTGTTGAAATATTCACTAGTCTCATGATTCTTGTTGTGTTAGTGGTTAGGATATCCACACAAGCTTTATTGAAAACAAGGTTGTTTAGATATGGATGATACCATTTTCTTAAACAATGCAAAAATGTGCACCACGATATTAGGAATATTATATTTTAACATAAGAATGTGATACAATTTTTTTTTTTTATTTAAATCACACCTAATGCCCCCATTGTTACGACCAAATTATGTTCAAAAACCCTACGTGCAGCAGAGTGAAGTTTGGTAAAATATTTAATTAAAACGTAAGGGCATTTCAAACATTTAAGATTAAATTTAGGGTGTGTTTGGTTCATGAGTTTACACACGAGGAATGAAAATTAAAATCATAATTAGTGTCTGGTTGACAACTTTTTAAAAGACAACTATGATATTTGATTACCCTTTCAATTAAAAATCTCATTCCCTACCAAGACTAAGTGGTCTAATGGTATTCGGGTTAGATTTTTATTTGGAAGATTGTGAGTTCGAGTTTCAGTATATGAACAGACACTGAGCCAGTATCGTTCCATCTTATTTGGATTAGTGCTTTTAGATTTTTATTTTTGTTCATATTGTTGTTTTAGATGTCATTATATTAGGATCAATTGCCTTATTTTTTGTTTTTATTTTTTGTTTTTTGTTTTTGTTTTTGTTTTTGTTTTTTTTTTTTTTAACCAGTATTCTCATTATAAGGTCATACATAACTAAACTTCAATATTGGTAATCATTCAAATTCCACCTTACTACCATACATGCAAAATACTTTCACAAAAACTCATATCATTATCAAATATTTGATTCCGATTTCCATGTGCGAACCAAACATACTCTTAGTTGATTTGAAAAGTAAGTAACTAAACTTAGGGTGTGTTTGGAAGCAAGAAAATGACTTCGGAAAATATTTTTTGGAAAATGACTCATTTTCCAAAAAAAATATTTTCCTTTCCCATGTTTGGTTACATTCTAGAAATCTTGGTTCATTTTCTGAAAAATGAGCATAATTATTTTTATTTGTAAATATTTAAAATATACAATGATGGTGGTGGGTGGTGGTGGGTGGTGGTGGGAGGAGTGACGACGGGTGATTAGCTGCTCCACGGTTGTAAACGGAAAATGACTTCCCCCAGAAAATCCTCTATATTTTTCATTAACCACACCCCATTCCATTGACTTTCATTTTCCCTTTCTAGCCAAATAGTGGAAACCCGAAAAATAATTTCCTTGTGAGTTTCCAAATGCACCATTTTAGTTAAATTGATAGTTGAAAAGTAAAAGGCAAAATATCACTACAAGTGTTTCTATCCGACCTAGTATTTGGATGGATGTAATTCTTACAATACTGTTGTTGAGTTTCAAACATTAGTCTCTTCTCCTAAATATTGTCTACCGATCAAATCAATGAACTAAACCCATGCAAATTTTTTTTTAACCATAATCATTTTTCCTGAACTTGATGGGAAACCGATTCCCTACTCCGCCCAACATAAGGATACAACTTTTTGAGACGATTTCACATGAAACTCACTCTAATTCTAATGAGCTTAAGTATCATATTAGGAGGAGAAGGTAAAATTTAACAGTAACATTGATGTCCAAACAATCAAACATTGGCCAAAAGTGAAAGTATCTGTATAATTAAGAGATCAAACTATGCATACAGCAAAATCAATCTTTTGATGAACCATTCTATACTATCTGATCATCCATTCCTTCTTCTTCTTCTATTGATCCCATTGTTTCAGGCAGACAAATGACAGCAGACCCTAAAACAATGGCCAAAACCCCAAGCACAACATATGACCAAACCTTATTCTTCTCATCTGTTGAGGCAAGCAGGACAGGACTAACCACCCCACCAAGCACCACTGCCAGCCACACTGCAGAAATTGCAGAGTTCCTAATGCTCACAGGGAACAGTTCTGCAGTGAATATCAGCAGCAAAGAGAAGGCCGTGCAGGCTGCGAAGAGCGAAACCAGCTCCACCGTGCACTCTGCAGCCTTCCATTCGCTCAACACGATGCATAACATCCCGCTCACACCGCTCACGGTGCTCAGCCCCACCAGCATCGTTCTCCTCTTCCACTTGTCCACCACGAAGTAGATGATCAGACTCGAGGGGATTTCGAGGCACGCGTTCAAAGCGGTGCTTAAGTAGAGATCGATGTCCAAGTTGCCAACGCCTAGTGGCATTCCATAGTATATCATTCCAATCCCAAATCCAGCTAGCATTGCCAGCACTAATTGTCTGAAAACCCATCCTTTTTGCACCAGAATCTTAACTGCTGATTGAGGGGTTTTAGTACTTTTCGGGTTCATGGTTAGCAGCACTTCAGATAAGTCTAAGTTCCTGGAATTAGGATTATCCGAAAACTTGTTGAGAACAGCTTCTGCTTCATCCACACGGCCTCGGGCTAGGAGCCATCTCGGGGACTCATGAACACAGAATTGGACCAAAATGAGACTGTAAATGACAGCAGGAAGAGAAGTGGCAAGATACAGAACCCTCCAGGAATAGCCCTGGGTGAGATAAGCAATTCCAGGGAGGGATAAGAATCCCAATGTAGAACAAAGGAATCCAAGAGTTCCCACTTGTGATTCCCATTTCTTCCCCACACTCTCCCTGGACAAAACCAAGACGCACGACCCAATAGCCGCCCGGCCTAATCCACTCACGAGCCTCAAACCAGAGTAAACCCATATGTTTGCAGAGAAAGCAGAGAAGACAGAAGCCAATGACATGGTGAAACAGGACAAGGAAAGGACAGTTTTTCGCCCGAACGAGTCCCCAATGAGAGTCAGCACTATTCCACCAAGAAAGCAGCCCAGGAAGAAGGAAGAAGAAGGCAAGCCAGTGATGACTGAACTCTCAGAACAGTAAAGAGACCATTCAGAAATAATGGAGGTGTGGGATGGCTTATCCCAACTCCATGAATTTGTGGGAAGCTCACAAATGTCTGATTGAGAGTTGCAGAATGAATCTGTGCAGTGCCATGAAGGGGTGGCATCAGTGAAGATGGTAATGAAGGTTTGCTGGCCTTCAAAGAATGAAGCCATGGAAACAAGAATGACTTGGAGAATTTGACACCACCCAAATCCACTCATCAATGGCTCTATCATCTCCTCAATGGACCAAAAATCAGGCTTGGGAAGAGGCTGTAATCTTGGGTGGTCTGAATCTTGGAGAACGGGAGTTTCTGTGAGCAATGGAGTTGTTGAATCTGCCATTGATGAGACCATCTTCTTGATTTCTCCAGTAACTGGAAAACTGTGTCTTATAACAAATAGAAGAGCCATTGTTTATGTTTACACATATCTC